>NW_026871814.1:600000-881459 GCF_028564815.1 Eubalaena glacialis | reverse complement strand
CCTAACCTCTACCCTACGCCGTACCCTCACCCGTACCCTAACCCGTACCCAAAGCCTTACCCTAACCCTAACCCTAACCCTCACCCATACCCAACGCCGTAACCTAACCCATATCCTAACCCGTATCCTAAGCCGTACCCTAACCCTAACCAATAACCTACGCAGTACCCTCACCAGTACCCTCACCGGTATCCTAAGCCCTCCCCTAACCCTAACCCTAACCCTAACCCTAAACTACCCTTTACTGCTTTTGCCTCCATTAGATTTCCTAAACACTAGTGTTTTAAGGAACAGGTTAAAAAGAAAACCTTATGTGATTTTTTTATAATGTGTTTATTCTTTATCTTATCCTAGTGACTAAAATCTTCTCCATGGCTGAACCCCAAATAATAATCCTTTACGTGCTAAGTGGTATCTAGAGAGTGGGATAGGTTTAATAAATACCCTAATCCTAAAGTGTACCCTAAACCTAACCCATACCCTAACCCTAACGCGTACCCTAACCCTAACCAAAACCCTAACCCGAACACGTATGCTAATCCTAACCCGTACCCTAAACCAATCCCTAACCCTAAAACTAACCCTAACCCTAACCCTAACCCTAACCCATAACCTACACCGTACCCTCACCCGTACCCTAACCCGTACCCTAAGCCGTACCCTAACCCTAACCCTAAAACATATGCTACGCCGTACCCTCACCCGTACCCTAACCCGTATCCTAAGCCGTACCCTAACCCTAACCCTAACCCTAAACTATACCCTACGCCGTAACCTCACCCGTACCCTAACCCGTACCCTAAGCCGTACCCTAACCCTAACCCTAACCCTAACCCTAACCCTAACCCTAACCCATACCGTACGCCATACCCTAACACGTACCCTAACCCGTATCCTAAGCCGTACCCTAACCCTAACCAATACCCTACGCAGTATCCTCACCCATAGCCTCACCCGTACCCTAAGCCGTACCCTAACCCTAACCCTAACCCTAACCCTAACCCTAACCCCTACCCTATGCCATACCCTCACCTGTACCCTATCCCATAACCTAAGCCGTACCATAACCCTAACACTAACCCTAACCCTAACCCATAACCTACGCCGTACCCTCACCCGTACCCTAACCCGTATCCTAAGCCGTACCCTAACCCTAACCCTAACCCTAACCCTAACCCATAACCTACGCCGTACCCTCACCCGTACCCTAACACATACCCTAAGACGTACCGTAACCCTAACCCTAACACTAACCCTAACCTTAACCCACACTCTACGCCGTACCCTAACCCGTACCCTAACACGTATCCTAAGCCGTACCCTAACCCTAACCAATACCCTACGCAGTACCCTCACCCGTACCCTCACCCGTACTCTAAGCCATACCCTAACCCTAACCCTAACCCTAACCCTAACCCCTACCCTACGCCGTACCCTCACCCATACCCTATCCCATACCCTAAGCCGTACCCTAACCCTAACACTAACCCTAACCCTAACCCTAACCCTAAACTACCCTTGATTGCTTTTGCCTGTATTAGATTTCCTAAACACTAGTGTTTTAAGGAACAGGTTAAAAAGAAAATCCTAATGTGATTTTTTTATAATGTGTTTATTCTTTATCTTATCCTACTGACTAAAATCTTCTCCATGGCTGGATCCCTAATAATATTCCTTTACGTGCTAAGTGGTATCTAGAGAGTGGGATAGGTTTAATAAATACCCTAATCCTAACGTGTACCCTAACCCTAAACCATACCCTAACCCTAACGCGTACCCTAACCCTAACCGAAAACCTAACCCTAACACGTACGCTAATCCTACCCCGTACCCTAAACCAATCCCTAACCCTAAAACTAACCCTAACCCTAAACCTTACCCTACGCCGTACCCTCACCCGTACCCTAACCCGTACCCTAAGACGTACCCTAACCCTAACCCTAACCCATACGCTACGCCGTACCCTCACCCGTACCCTAACCCGTATCCTAAGCCGTACCCTAACCCTAACCCTAACCCTAACCCTAACCCTAACCCATACCCTACGCCATACCCTAACCCGTACCCTAACCCGTATCCTAAGCCGTATCCTAACCCTAACCAATACCCTACGCAGTACCCTCACCCATACCCTCACCCGTACCCTAAGCCGTACCCTAACCCCAACCCTAACCCTAACTCTAACCCTAACCCCTACCCTACGCCGTACCCTCACCCGTACCCTATCCCATACGCTAAGCCGTACCCTAACCCTAACACTAACACTAACCCTAACCCTAACCCTAACCCATACCCTACGCCGTACCCTCACCCGTAACCTAACCCGTACCCAAAGCCGTACCCTAACCCTAACCCTAACCTATACACTACGCCGTACCCTCACCCGTACCCTAACCCGTACCCTAAGCCGTACCCTAACTCTAACCCTAACCCTAACCCTAACCCTTACCCATACCCTGCGCCGTACCCTAACCCATACAATAACCTGTATCCTAAGCCTTAACCTAACCCTAACCAATGACCTACACAGTACCCTCACCCGTACCCTAAGCCATACCCTAACCCTAACCCTAACACTAACCCTAACCCTAAACCCTACCCTATGCCGTACCCTCACCCATACCCTATCCCATACCCTAAGCCGTACCCTAACCCTAACACTAACCCTAACCCTAACCCTAACCCTAAACTACCCTTGACTGCTTTTGCCTCCATTAGATTTCCTAAGCACTAGTGTTTTAAGGAACAGGTTAAAAAGAAAATCCTAATGTGATTTTTTTATAATGTGTTTATTCTTTATCTTATCCTAGTAACGAAAATCTTCTCCATGGCTGGACCCTAAATAATATTCCTTTACGTGCTAACTGGTATCTAGAGAGTGGGATAGGTTTAATAAATACCCTAATCCTAACGTGTACCCTAACCCTAACCCAAACCCTAACCCTAACACGTACGCTAATCCTCACCCGTACCCTAAACCAATCCCTAACCCTAAAACTAACCCTAACCCTAACCCTAACCCTAAACCATACGCTACGCCGTACCCTCACCCATACCCTAACCCGTATCCTAAGCCGTACCCTAACCCTAAACCTAACCCTAACCTCTACCCTACGCCGTACCCTCACCCGTACCCTAACCCGTACCCAAAGCCTTACCCTAACCCTAACCCTAACCCTCACCCATACCCAACGCCGTAACCTAACCCATATCCTAACCCGTATCCTAAGCCGTACCCTAACCCTAACCAATAACCTACGCAGTACCCTCACCAGTACCCTCACCGGTATCCTAAGCCCTACCCTAACCCTAACCCTAACCCTAACCCTAAACTACCCTTTACTGCTTTTGCCTCCATTAGATTTCCTAAACACTAGTGTTTTAAGGAACAGGTTAAAAAGAAAACCTTATGTGATTTTTTTATAATGTGTTTATTCTTTATCTTATCCTAGTGACTAAAATCTTCTCCATGGCTGAACCCCAAATAATATTCCTTTACGTGCTAAGTGGTATCTAGAGAGTGGGATAGGTTTAATAAATACCCTAATCCTAAAGTGTACCCTAAACCTAACCCATACCCTAACCCTAACGCGTACCCTAACCCTAACCAAAACCCTAACCCGAACACGTATGCTAATCCTAACCCGTACCCTAAACCAATCCCTAACCCTAAAACTAACCCTAACCCTAACCCTAACCCTAACCCATAACCTACACCGTACCCTCACCCGTACCCTAACCCGTACCCTAAGCCGTACCCTAACCCTAACCCTAAACCATATGCTACGCCGTACCCTCACCCGTACCCTAACCCGTATCCTAAGCCGTACCCTAACCCTAACACTAACCCTAAACTATACCCTACGCCGTAACCTCACCCGTACATTAACCCGTACCCTAAGCCGTACCCTAACCCTAACCCTAACCCTAACCCTAACCCTAACCCTAACCCATACCGTACGCCATACCCTAACACGTACCCTAACCCGTATCCTAAGCCGTACCCTAACCCTAACCAATACCCTACGCAGTATCCTCACCCATAGCCTCACCCGTGCCCTAAGCCGTACCCTAACCCTAACCCTAACCCTAACCCTAACCCTAACACCTACCCTATGCCATACCCTCACCTGTACCCTATCCCATAACCTAAGCCGTACCATAACCCTAACACTAACCCTAACCCTAACCCATAACCTACGCCGTACCCTCACCCGTACCCTAACCCGTATCCTAAGCCGTACCCTAACCCTAACCCTAACCCTAATCCTAACCCATAACCTACGCCGTACCCTCACCCGTACCCTAACACGTACCCTAAGAAGTACCGTAACCCTAACCCTAACACTAACCCTAACCCTAACCCACACTCTACGCCGTACCCTAACCCGTACCCTAACACGTATCCTAAGCCGTACCCTAACCCTAAGCAATACCCTACGCAGTACCCTCACCCGTACCCTCACCCGTACCCTAAGCCATACCCTAACCATAGCCCTAAGCCTAACCCTAACCCCTACCCTACGCCGTACCCTCACCCGTACCCTATCCCATACCCTAAGCCGTACCCTAACCCTAACACTAACCCTAACCCTAACCCTAACCCTAAACTACCCTTGATTGCTTTTGCCTCTATTAGATTTCCTAAGCACTAGTGTTTTAAGGAACAGGTTAAAAAGAAAATCCTAATGTGATTTTTTTATAATGTGTTTATTCTTTATCTTATCCTAGTGACTAAAATCTTCTCCATGGCTGGATCCCTAATAATATTCCTTTACGTGCTAAGTGGTATCTAGAGAGTGGGATAGGTTTAATAAATACCCTAATCCTAACGTGTACCCTAACCCTAACCCATACCCTAACCCTAACGCGTACCCTAACCCTAACCGAAAACCTAACCCTAACACGTACGCTAATCCAAACCCGTACCCTAAACCAATCCCTAACCCTAAAACTAACCCTAACCCTAACCCTAACCCTAAACCTTACCCTACGCCGTACCCTCACCCGTACCCTAACCCGTACCCTAAGACGTACCCTAACCCTAACCCTAACCCATACGCTACGCCGTAACCTCACCCGTACCCTAACCCGTATCCTAAGCCGTACCCTAACCCTAACCCTAACCCTAACCCTAACCCTAACCCATACCCTATGCCATAACCTAACCCGTACCCTAACCCGTATCCTAAGCCGTATCCTAACCCTAACCAATACCCTACGCAGTACCCTCACCCGTACCCTCACCCGTACCCTAAGCCGTACCCTAACCCCAACCCTAACCCTAACTCTAACCCTAACCCCTACCCTACGCCGTACCCTCACCCGTACCCTATCCCATACGCTAAGCCGTACCCTAACCCTAACACTAACACTAACCCTAACCCTAACCCATACCCTACGCCGTACCCTCACCCGTACCCTAACCCGTACCCTAAGCCGTACCCTAACTCTAACCCTAACCCTAACCCTAACCCTTACCCATACCCTGCGCCGTACCCTAACCCATACAATAACCTGTATCCTAAGCCTTAACCTAACCCTAACCAATGACCTACACAGTACCCTCACCCGTACCCTAAGCCATACCCTAACCCTAACCCTAACACTAACCCTAACCCTAAACCCTACCCTATGCCGTACCCTCACCCATACCCTATCCCATACCCTAAGCCGTACCCTAACCCTAACACTAACCCTAACCCTAACCCTAACCCTAAACTACCCTTGACTGCTTTTGCCTCCATTAGATTTCCTAAGCACTAGTGTTTTAAGGAACAGGTTAAAAAGAAAATCCTAATGTGATTTTTTTATAATGTGTTTATTCTTTATCTTATCCTAGTAACGAAAATCTTCTCCATGGCTGGACCCTAAATAATATTCCTTTACGTGCTAAGTGGTATCTAGAGAGTGGGATAGGTTTAATAAATACCCTAATCCTAACGTGTACCCTAACCCTAACCCTAATGCGTACCCTAACCCTAACCCAAACCCTAACCCTAACACGTACGCTAATCCTCAACCGTACCCTAAACCAATCCCTAACCCTAAAACTAACCCTAACCCTAACCCTAACCCTAACCCATACGCTACGCCGTACCCTCACCCATACCCTAACCCGTATCCTAAGCCGTACCCTAACCCTAACCCTAACCCTAACCCATAACCTACGCCGTACCCTCACCCGTACCCTAACCCGTACCCAAAGCCTTACCCTAACCCTAACCCTAACCCTCACCCATACCCAACGCCGTAACCTAACCCATATCCTAACCCGTATCCTAAGCCGTACCCTAACCCTAACCAATAACCTACGCAGTACCCTCACCAGTACCCTCACCCGTATCCTAAGCCCTACCCTAACCCTAACCCTAAACTACCCTTTACTGCTTTTGCCTCCATTAGATTTCCTAAACACTAGTGTTTTAAAGAACAGGTTAAAAAGAAAACCTTATGTGATTTTTTTTATAATGTGTTTATTCTTTATCTTATCCTAGTGACTAAAATCTTCTCCATGGCTGAACCCCAAATAATATTCCTTTACGTGCTAAGTGGTATCTAGAGAGTGGGATAGATTTAATAAATACCCTAATCCTAACGTGTACCCTAAACCTAACCCATACCCTAACCCTAACGCGTACCCTAACCCTAACAAAAAACCTAACCCTAACAGGTACGCTAATCCTAACCCGTACCCTAAACCAATCCCTAACCCTAAAACTAACCCTAACCCTAACCCTAACCCTAACCCTTACCCTACGCCGTACCCTCACCCGTACCCTAACCCGTACCCTAAGACGTACCCTAACCCTAACCCTAACCCATACGCTACGCCGTACCCTCACCCGTACCCTAACCCGTATTCTAAGCCGTACCCTAACCCTAACCCTAACCCTAACCCTAACCCATACCCTACGCCATACCATAACCCGTACCCTAACCCGTATCCTAAGCCGTATCCTAACCCTAACCAATACCCTACGCAGTACCCTCACCCGTACCCTCACCCGTACCCTAAGCCGTACCCTAACCCCAACCCTAACCCTAATTCTAACCCTAACCCCTACCCTACGCCGTACCCTCACCCATACCCTATCCAATACGCTAAGCCGTACCCTAACCCTAACACTAACACTAACCCTAACCCTAACCCTAACCCATACCCTACGCCGTACCCTCACCCGTAACCTAACCCGTACCCAAAGCCGTACCCTAACCCTAACCCTAACCTATACACTATGCCGTACCCTCACCCGTACCCTAACCCGTACCCTAAGCCGTACCCTAACTCTAACCCTAACCCTAACCCTAACCCTTACCCATACCCTGCGCCGTACCCTAACCCATACAATAACCTGTATCCTAAGCCTTAACCTAACCCTAACCAATGACCTACACAGTACCCTCACCCGTACCCTAAGCCATGCCCTAACCCTAACCCTAACACTAACCCTAACCCTAAACCCTACCCTATGCCGTACCCTCACCCATACCCTATCCCATACCCTAAGCCGTACCCTAACCCTAACCCTAACCCTAACCCTAACCCTAACCCTAAACTACCCTTGACTGCTTTTGCCTCCATTAGATTTCCTAAGCACTAGTGTTTTAAGGAACAGGTTAAAAAGAAAATCCTAATGTGATTTTTTTATAATGTGTTTATTCTTTATCTTATCCTAGTAACGAAAATCTTCTCCATGGCTGGACCCTAAATAATATTCCTTTACGTGCTAAGTGGTATCTAGAGAGTGGGATAGGTTTAATAAATACCCTAATCCTAACGTGTACCCTAACCCTAACCCTAATGCGTACCCTAACCCTAACCCAAACCCTAACCCTAACACGTACGCTAATCCTCACCCGTACCCTAAACCAATCCCTAACCCTAAAACTAACCCTAACCCTAACCCTAACCCTAACCCATACGCTACGCCGTACCCTCACCCATACCCTAACCCGTATCCTAAGCCGTACCCTAACCCTAAACCTAACCCTAACCTCTACCCTACGCCGTACACTCACCCGTACCCTAACCCGTACCCAAAGCCTTACCCTAACCCTAACCCTAACCCTCACCCATACCCAACGCCGTAACCTAACCCA
Organism: Eubalaena glacialis; assembly: GCF_028564815.1. Lineage (NCBI taxonomy): Eukaryota > Metazoa > Chordata > Mammalia > Artiodactyla > Balaenidae > Eubalaena > Eubalaena glacialis. The sequence goes on along the minus strand of NW_026871814.1, from coordinate 873,356 downwards.
TATCCTAACCCGTATCCTAAGCCGTACCCTAACCCTAACCAATAACCTACGCAGTACCCTCACCAGTACCCTCACCGGTATCCTAAGCCCTACCCTAACCCTAACCCTAACCCTAACCCTAAACTACCCTTTACTGCTTTTGCCTCCATTAGATTTCCTAAACACTAGTGTTTTAAGGAACAGGTTAAAAAGAAAACCTTATGTGATTTTTTTATAATGTGTTTATTCTTTATCTTATCCTAGTGACTAAAATCTTCTCCATGGCTGAACCCCAAATAATATTCCTTTACGTGCTAAGTGGTATCTAGAGAGTGGGATAGGTTTAATAAATACCCTAATCCTAAAGTGTACCCTAAACCTAACCCATACCCTAACCCTAACGCGTACCCTAACCCTAACCAAAACCCTAACCCGAACACGTATGCTAATCCTAACCCGTACCCTAAACCAATCCCTAACCCTAAAACTAACCCTAACCCTAACCCTAACCCTAACCCATAACCTACACCGTACCCTCACCCGTACCCTAACCCGTACCCTAAGCCGTACCCTCACCCGTACCCTAACCCGTATCCTAAGCCGTACCCTAACCCTAACCCTAACCCTAAACTATACCCTACTCCGTAACCTCACCCGTACCATAACCCGTACCCTAAGCCGTACCCTAACCCTAACCCTAACCCTAACCCTAACCCTAACCCTAACCCATACCGTACGCCATAACCTAACAGGTACCCTAACCCGTATCCTAAGCCGTACCCTAACCCTAAACAATACCCTACGCAGTATCCTCACCCATAGCCCCACCCGTACCCTAAGCCGTACCCTAACCCTAACCCTAACCCTAACCCTAACCCTAACCCCTACCCTATGCCATACCCTCACCTGTACCCTATCCCATAACCTAAGCCATACCATAACCCTAACACTAACCCTAACCCTAACCCATAACCTACGCCGTACCCTCACCCGTACCCTAACCCGTATCCTAAGCCGTACCCTAACCCTAACCCTAACCCTAACCCATAACCTACGCCGTACCCTCACCCGTACCCTAACACATACCCTAAGACGTACCGTAACCCTAACCCTAACACTAACCCTAACCTTAACCCACACTCTACGCCGTACCCTAACCCGTACCCTAACACATATCCTAAGCCGTACCCTAACCCTAACCAATACCCTACGCAGTAACCTCACCCGTACCCTCACCCGTACCCTAAGCCATACCCTAACCCTAACCCTAACCCCTACCCTACGCCGTACCCTCACCCGTACCCTATCCCATACGCTAAGCCGTACCCTAACCCTAACACTAACACTAACCCTAACCCTAACCCTAACCCATACCCTACGCCGTACCCTCACCCGTAACCTAACCCGTACCCTAAGCCGTACCCTAACCCTTACCCTAACCCCTACCCTACGCCGTACCCTCACCCGTACCCTATCCCATACCCTAAGCCGTACCCTAACCCTAACACTAACCCTAACCCTAACCCTAACCCTAAACTACCCTTGATTGCTTTTGCCTCTATTAGATTTCCTAAGCACTAGTGTTTTAAGGAACAGGTTAAAAAGAAAATCCTGATGTGATTTTTTTATAATGTGTTTATTCTTTATCTTATCCTAGTGACTAAAATCTTCTCCATGGCTGGATCCCTAATAATATTCCTTTACGTGCTAAGTGGTATCTAGAGAGTGGGATAGGTTTAATAAATACCCTAATCCTAACGTGTACCCTAAACCTAACCCATACCCTAACCCTAACGCGTACCCTAACCCTAACAAAAAACCTAACCCTAACACGTACGCTAATCCTAACCTGTACCCTAAACCAATCCCTAACCCTAAAACTAACCCTAACCCTAACCCTAACCCTAACCCTTACCCTACGCCGTACCCTCACCCGTACCCTAACCCGTACCCTAAGACGTACCCTAACCCTAACCCATACGCTACGCCGTACCCTCACCCGTACCCTAACCCATATTCTAAGCCGTACCCTAACCCTAACCCTAACCCTAACCCTAACCCATACCCTACGCCATACCATAACCCGTACCCTAACCCGTATCCTAAGCCGTATCCTAACCCTAAGCAATACCCTACGCAGTACCCTCACCCGTACCCTCACCCGTACCCTAAGCCGTACCCTAACCCCAACCCTAACCCTAACTCTAACCCTAACCCCTACCCTAGGCCGTACCCTCACCCGTACCCTATCCCATACGCTAAGCCGTACCCTAACCCTAACACTAACACTAACCCTAACCCTAACCCTAACCCATACCCTACGCCGTACCCTCACCCGTAACCTAACCCGTACCCAAAGCCGTACCCTAACCCTAACCCTAACCTATACACTACGCCGTACCCTCACCCGTACCCTAACCCGTACCCTAAGCCGTACCCTAACCCTAACCCTAACCTATACACTACGCCGTACCCTCACCCGTACCCTAACCCGTACCCTAAGCCGTACCCTAACTCTAACCCTAACCCTAACCCTAACCCTTACCCATACCCTGCGCCGTACCCTAACCCATACAATAACCTGTATCCTAAGCCTTAACCTAACCCTAACCAATGACCTACACAGTACCCTCACCCGTACCCTAAGCCATACCCTAACCCTAACCCTAACACTAACCCTAACCCTAAACCCTACCCTATGCCGTACCCTCACCCATACCCTATCCCATACCCTAAGCCGTACCCTAACCCTAACACTAACCCTAACCCTAACCCTAACCCTAAACTACCCTTGACTGCTTTTGCCTCCATTAGATTTCCTAAGCACTAGTGTTTTAAGGAACAGGTTAAAAAGAAAATCCTAATGTGATTTTTTTATAATGTGTTTATTCTTTATCTTATCCTAGTAACGAAAATCTTCTCCATGGCTGGACCCTAAATAATATTCCTTTACGTGCTAAGTGGTATCTAGAGAGTGGGATAGGTTTAATAAATACCCTAATCCTAACGTGTACCCTAACCCTAACCCTAATGCGTACCCTAACCCTAACCCAAACCCTAACCCTAACACGTACGCTAATCCTCACCCGTACCCTAAACCAATCCCTAACCCTAAAACTAACCCTAACCCTAACCCTAACCCTAACCCATACGCTACGCCGTACCCTCACCCATACCGTAACCCGTATCCTAAGCCGTACCCTAACCCTAAACCTAACCCTAACCTCTACCCTACGCCGTACCCTCACCCGTACCCTAACCCGTACCCAAAGCCTTACCCTAACCCTAACCCTAACCCTCACCCATATCCAACGCCGTAACCTAACCCATATCCTAACCCGTATCCTAAGCCGTACCCTAACCCTAACCAATAACCTACGCAGTACCCTCACCAGTACCCTCACCGGTATCCTAAGCCCTACCCTAACCCTAACCCTAACCCTAACCCTAAAATACCCTTTACTGCTTTTGCCTCCATTAGATTTCCTAAACACTAGTGTTTTAAGGAACAGGTTAAAAAGAAAACCTTATGTGATTTTTTTATAATGTGTTTATTCTTTATCTTATCCTAGTGACTAAAATCTTCTCCATGGCTGAACCCCAAATAATATTCCTTTACGTGCTAAGTGGTATCTAGAGAGTGGGATAGGTTTAATAAATACCCTAATCCTAAAGTGTACCCTAAACCTAACCCATACCCTAACCCTAACGCGTACCCTAACCCTAACCAAAACCCTAACCCGAACACGTATGCTAATCCTAACCCGTACCCTAAACCAATCCCTAACCCTAAACTAACCCTAACCCTAACCCTAACCCTAACCCATAACCTACACCGTACCCTCACCCGTACCCTAACCCGTACCCTAAGCCGTACCCTCACCCGTACCCTAACCCGTATCCTAAGCCGTACCCTAACCCTAACCCTAACCCTAAACTATACCCTACGCCGTAACCTCACCCGTACCCTAACCCGTACCCTAAGCCGTACCCTATCCCTAACCCTAACCCTAACCCTAACCCTAACCCTAACCCATACCGTACGCCATACCCTAACACGTACCCTAACCCGTATCCTAAGCCGTACCCTAACCCTAAACAATACCCTACGCAGTATCCTCACCCATAGCCTCACCCGTACCCTAAGCCGTACCCTAACCCTAACCCTAACCCTAACCCTAACCCTAACCCCTACCCTATGCCATACCCTCACCTGTACCCTATCCCATAACCTAAGCCGTACCATAACCCTAACACTAACCCTAACCCTAACCCATAACCTACGCCGTACCCTCACCCGTACCCTAACACATACCCTAAGACGTACCGTAACCCTAACCCTAACACTAACCCTAACCTTAACCCACACTCTACGCCGTACCCTAACCCGTACCCTAACACGTATCCTAAGCCGTACCCTAACCCTAACCAATACCCTACGCAGTACCCTCACCCGTACCCTCACCCGTACCCTAAGCCATACCTTAACCCTAACCCTAACCCTAACCCTAACCCCTACCCTACGCCGTACCCTCACCCGTACCCTATCCCATACGCTAAGCCGTACCCTAACCCTAACACTAACACTAACCCTAACCCTAACCCTAACCCATACCCTACGCCGTACCCTCACCCGTAACCTAACCCGTACCCTAAGCCGTACCCTAACCCTTACCCTAACCCCTACCCTACGCCGTACCCTCACCCGTACCCTATCCCATACCCTAAGCCGTACCCTAACCCTAACACTAACCCTAACCCTAACCCTAACCCTAAACTACCCTTGATTGCTTTTGCCTCTATTAGATTTCCTAAGCACTAGTGTTTTAAGGAACAGGTTAAAAAGAAAATCCTGATGTGATTTTTTTATAATGTGTTTATTCTTTATCTTATCCTAGTGACTAAAATCTTCTCCATGGCTGGATCCCTAATAATATTCCTTTACGTGCTAAGTGGTATCTAGAGAGTGGGATAGGTTTAATAAATACCCTAATCCTAACGTGTACCCTAAACCTAACCCATACCCTAACCCTAACGCGTACCCTAACCCTAACAAAAAACCTAACCCTAACACGTACGCTAATCCTAACCCGTACCCTAAACCAATCCCTAACCCTAAAACTAACCCTAACCCTAACCCTAACCCTAACCCTTACCCTACGCCGTACCCTCACCCGTACCCTAACCCGTACCCTAAGACGTACCCTAACCCTAACCCTAACCCATACGCTACGCCGTACACTCACCCGTACCCTAACCCATATTCTAAGCCGTACCCTAACCCTAACCCTAACCCTAACCCTAACCCATACCCTACGCCATACCATAACCCGTACCCTAACCCGTATCCTAAGCCGTATCCTAACCCTAACCAATACCCTACGCAGTACCCTCACCCGTACCCTCACCCGTACCCTAAGCCGTACCCTAACCCCAACCCTAACCCTAACTCTAACCCTAACCCCTACCCTAGGCCGTACCCTCACCCGTACCCTATCCCATACGCTAAGCCGTACCCTAACCCTAACACTAACACTAACCCTAACCCTAACCCTAACCCATACCCTACGCCGTACCCTCACCCGTAACCTAACCCGTACCCAAAGCCGTACCCTAACCCTAACCCTAACCTATACACTACGCCGTTCCCTCACCCGTACCCTAACCCGTACCCTAAGCCGTACCCTAACTCTAACCCTAACCCTAACCCTAACCCTTACCCATACCCTGCGCCGTACCCTAACCCATACAATAACCTGTATCCTAAGCCTTAACCTAACCCTAACCAATGACCTACACAGTACCCTCACCCGTACCCTAAGCCATACCCTAACCCTAACCCTAACACTAACCCTAACCCTAAACCCTACCCTATGCCGTACCCTCACCCATACCCTATCCCATACCCTAAGCCGTACCCTAACCCTAACACTAACCCTAACCCTAACCCTAACCCTAAACTACCCTTGACTGCTTTTGCCTCCATTAGATTTCCTAAGCACTAGTGTTTTAAGGAACAGGTTAAAAAGAAAATCCTAATGTGATTTTTTTATAATGTGTTTATTCTTTATCTTATCCTAGTAACGAAAATCTTCTCCATGGCTGGACCCTAAATAATATTCCTTTACGTGCTAAGTGGTATCTAGAGAGTGGGATAGGTTTAATAAATACCCTAATCCTAACGTGTACCCTAACCCTAACCCTAATGCGTACCCTAACCCTAACCCAAACCCTAACCCTAACACGTACGCTAATCCTCACCCGTACCCTAAACCAATCCCTAACCCTAAAACTAACCCTAACCCTAACCCTAACCCTAACCCATACGCTACGCCGTACCCTCACCCATACCGTAACCCGTATCCTAAGCCGTACCCTAACCCTAAACCTAACCCTAACCTCTACCCTACGCCGTACCCTCACCCGTACCCTAACCCGTACCCAAAGCCTTACCCTAACCCTAACCCTAACCCTCACCCATACCCAACGCCGTAACCTAACCCATATCCTAACCCGTATCCTAAGCCGTACCCTAACCCTAACCAATAACCTACGCAGTACCCTCACCAGTACCCTCACCGGTATCCTAAGCCCTACCCTAACCCTAACCCTAACCCTAACCCTAAACTACCCTTTACTGCTTTTGCCTCCATTAGATTTCCTAAACACTAGTGTTTTAAGGAACAGGTTAAAAAGAAAACCTTATGTGATTTTTTTATAATGTGTTTATTCTTTATCTTATCCTAGTGACTAAAATCTTCTCCATGGCTGAACCCCAAATAATATTCCTTTACGTGCTAAGTGGTATCTAGAGAGTGGGATAGGTTTAATAAATACCCTAATCCTAAAGTGTACCCTAAACCTAACCCATACCCTAACCCTAACGCGTACCCTAACCCTAACCAAAACCCTAACCCGAACACGTATGCTAATCCTAACCCGTATCCTAAACCAATCCCTAACCCTAAAACTAACCCTAACCCTAACCCTAAACCTAACCCATAACCTACACCGTACCCTCACCCGTACCCTAACCCGTACCCTAAGCCGTACCCTCACCCGTACCCTAACCCGTATCCTAAGCCGTACCCTAACCCTAACCCTAACCCTAAACTATACCCTACGCCGTAACCTCACCCGTACCCTAACCCGTACCCTAAGCCGTACCCTAACCCTAACCCTAACCCTAACCCTAACCCTAACCCTAACCCATACCGTACGCCATACCCTAACACGTACCCTAACCCGTATCCTAAGCCGTACCCTAACCCTAACCAATACCCTACGCAGTATCCTCACCCATAGCCTCACCCGTACCCTAAGCCGTACCCTAACCCTAACCCTAACCCTAACCCTAACCCTAACCCCTACCCTATGCCATACCCTCACCTGTACCCTATCCCATAACCTAAGCCGTACCATAACCCTAACACTAACCCTAACCCTAACCCATAACCTACGCCGTACCCTCACCCGTACCCTAACCCGTATCCTAAGCCGTACCCTAACCCTAACCCTAACCCTAACCCTAACCCATAACCTACGCCGTACCCTCACCCGTACCCTAACACATACCCTAAGACGTACCGTAACCCTAACCCTAACACTAACCCTAACCTTAACCCACACTCTACGCCGTACCCTAACCCGTACCCTAACACGTATCCTAAGCCGTACCCTAACCCTAACCAATACCCTACGCAGTACCCTCACCCGTACCCTCACCCGTACCCTAAGCCATACCCTAACCCTAACCCTAACCCTAACCCTAACCCCTACCCTACGCCGTACCCTCACCCGTACCCTATCCCATACGCTAAGCCGTACCCTAACCCTAACACTAACACTAACCCTAACCCTAACCCTAACCCATACCCTACGACGTACCCTCACCCGTAAACTAACCCGTACCCTAAGCCGTACCCTAACCCTTACCCTAACTCCTACCCTACGCCGTACCCTCACCCGTACCCTATCCCATACCCTAAGCCGTACCCTAACCCTAACACTAACCCTAACCCTAACCCTAACCCTAAACTACCCTTGATTGCTTTTGCCTCTATTAGATTTCCTAAGCACTAGTGTTTTAAGGAACAGGTTAAAAAGAAAATCCTAATGTGATTTTTTTATAATGTGTTTATTCTTTATCTTATCCTAGTGACTAAAATCTTCTCCATGGCTGGATCCCTAATAATATTCCTTTACGTGCTAAGTGGTATCTAGAGAGTGGGATAGGTTTAATAAATACCCTAATCCTAACGTGTACCCTAAACCTAACCCATACCCTAACCCTAACGCGTACCCTAACCCTAACAAAAAACCTAACCCTAACACGTACGCTAATCCTAACCCGTACCCTAAACCAATCCCTAACCCTAAAACTAACCCTAACCCTAACCCTAACCCTAACCCTTACCCTACGCCGTACCCTCACCCGTACCCTAACCTGTACCCTAAGACGTACCCTAACCCTAACCCTAACCCATACGCTACGCCGTACCCTCACCCGTACCCTAACCCATATTCTAAGCCGTACCCTAACCCTAACCCTAACCCTAACCCTAACCCATACCCTACGCCATACCATAACCCGTACCCTAACCCGTATCCTAAGCCGTATCCTAACCCTAACCAATACCCTACGCAGTACCCTCACCCGTACCCTCACCCGTACCCTAAGCCGTACCCTAACCCCAACCCTAACCCTAACTCTAACCCTAACCCCTACCCTAGGCCGTACCCTCACCCGTACCCTATCCCATACGCTAAGCCGTACCCTAACCCTAACACTAACACTAACCCTAACCCTAACCCTAACCCATACCCTACGCCGTACCCTCACCCGTAACCTAACCCGTACCCAAAGCCGTACCCTAACCCTAACCCTAACCTATACACTACGCCGTACCCTCACCCGTACCCTAACCCGTACCCTAAGCCGTACCCTAACTCTAACCCTAACCCTAACCCTAACCCTTACCCATACCCTGCGCCGTACCCTAACCCATACAATAACCTGTATCCTAAGCCTTAACCTAACCCTAACCAATGACCTACACAGTACCCTCACCCGTACCCTAAGCCATACCCTAACCCTAACCCTAACACTAACCCTAACCCTAAACCCTACCCTATGCCGTACCCTCACCCATACCCTATCCCATACCCTAAGCCGTACCCTAACCCTAACACTAACCCTAACCCTAACCCTAACCCTAAACTACCCTTGACTGCTTTTGCCTCCATTAGATTTCCTAAGCACTAGTGTTTTAAGGAACAGGTTAAAAAGAAAATCCTAATGTGATTTTTTTATAATGTGTTTATTCTTTATCTTATCCTAGTAACGAAAATCTTCTCCATGGCTGGACCCTAAATAATATTCCTTTACGTGCTAAGTGGTATCTAGAGAGTGGGATAGGTTTAATAAATACCCTAATCCTAACGTGTACCCTAACCCTAACCCTAATGCGTACCCTAACCCTAACCCAAACCCTAACCCTAACACGTACGCTAATCCTCACCCGTACCCTAAACCAATCCCTAACCCTAAAACTAACCCTAACCCTAACCCTAACCCTAACCCATACGCTACGCCGTACCCTCACCCATACCGTAACCCGTATCCTAAGCCGTACCCTAACCCTAAACCTAACCCTAACCTCTACCCTACGCCGTACCCTCACCCGTACCCTAACCCGTACCCAAAGCCTTACCCTAACCCTAACCCTAACCCTCACCCATACCCAACGCCGTAACCTAACCCATATCCTAACCCGTATCCTAAGCCGTACCCTAACCCTAACCAATAACCTACGCAGTACCCTCACCAGTACCCTCACCGGTATCCTAAGCCCTACCCTAACCCTAACCCTAACCCTAACCCTAAACTACCCTTTACTGCTTTTGCCTCCATTAGATTTCCTAAACACTAGTGTTTTAAGGAACAGGTTAAAAAGAAAACCTTATGTGATTTTTTTATAATGTGTTTATTCTTTATCTTATCCTAGTGACTAAAATCTTCTCCATGGCTGAACCCCAAATAATATTCCTTTACGTGCTAAGTCGTATCTAGAGAGTGGGATAGGTTTAATAAATACCCTAATCCTGAAGTGTACCCTAAACCTAACCCATACCCTAACCCTAACGCGTACCCTAACCCTAACCAAAACCCTAACCCGAACACGTATGCTAATCCTAACCCGTATCCTAAACCAATCCCTAACCCTAAAACTAACCCTAACCCTAACCCTAACCCTAACCCATAACCTACACCGTACCCTCACCCGTACCCTAACCCGTACCCTAAGCCGTACCCTCACCCGAACCCTAACCCGTATCCTAAGCCGTACCCTAACCCTAACCCTAACCCTAAACTATACCCTACGCCGTAACCTCACCCGTACCCTAACCCGTACCCTAAGCCGTACCCTAACCCTAACCCTAACCCTAACCCTAACCCTAACCCTAACCCATACCGTACGCCATACCCTAACACGTACCCTAACCCGTATCCTAAGCCGTACCCTAACCCTAACCAATACCCTACGCAGTATCCTCACCCATAGCCTCACCCGTACCCTAAGCCGTACCCTAACCCTAACCCTAACCCTAACCCTAACCCTAACCCCTACCCTATGCCATACCCTCACCTGTACCCTATCCCATAACCTAAGCCGTACCATAACCCTAACACTAACCCTAACCCTAACCCATAACCTACGCCGTACCCTCACCCGTACCCTAACCCGTATCCTAAGCCGTACCCTAACCCTAACCCTAACCCTAACCCTAACCCATAACCTACGCCGTACCCTCACCCGTACCCTAACACATACCCTAAGACGTACCGTAACCCTAACCCTAACACTAACCCTAACCTTAACCCACACTCTACGCCGTACCCTAACCCGTACCCTAACACGTATCCTAAGCCGTACCCTAACCCTAACCAATACCCTACGCAGTACCCTCACCCGTACCCTCACCCGTACCCTAAGCCATACCCTAACCCTAACCCTAACCCTAACCCTAACCCCTACCCTACGCCGTAACCTCACCCGTACCCTATCCCATACGCTAAGCCGTACCCTAACCCTAACACTAACACTAACCCTAACCCTAACCCTAACCCATACCCTACGCCGTACCCTCACCCGTAAACTAACCCGTACCCTAAGCCGTACCCTAACCCTTACCCTAACTCCTACCCTACGCCGTACCCTCACCCGTACCCTATCCCATACCCTAAGCCGTACCCTAACCCTAACACTAACCCTAACCCTAACCCTAACCCTAAACTACCCTTGATTGCTTTTGCCTCTATTAGATTTCCTAAGCACTAGTGTTTTAAGGAACAGGTTAAAAAGAAAATCCTAATGTGATTTTTTTATAATGTGTTTATTCTTTATCTTATCCTAGTGACTAAAATCTTCTCCATGGCTGGATCCCTAATAATATTCCTTTACGTGCTAAGTGGTATCTAGAGAGTGGGATAGGTTTAATAAATACCCTAATCCTAACGTGTACCCTAAACCTAACCCATACCCTAACCCTAACGCGTACCCTAACCCTAACAAAAAACCTAACCCTAACACGTACGCTAATCCTAACCCGTACCCTAAACCAATCCCTAACCCTAAAACTAACCCTAACCCTAACCCTAACCCTAACCCTTACCCTACGCCGTACCCTCACCCGTACCCTAACCCGTACCCTAAGACGTACCCTAACCCTAACCCTAACCCATACGCTACGCCGTACCCTCACCCGTACCCTAACCCGTATTCTAAGCCGTACCCTAACCCTAACCCTAACCCTAACCCTAACCCATACCCTACGCCATACCATAACCCGTACCCTAACCCGTATCCTAAGCCGTATCCTAACCCTAACCAATACCCTACGCAGTACCCTCACCCGTACCCTCACCCGTACCCTAAGCCGTACCCTAACCCCAACCCTAACCCTAACTCTAACCCTAACCCCTACCCTACGCCGTACCCTCACCCGTACCCTATCCCATACGCTAAGCCGTACCCTAACCCTAAAACTAACACTAACCCTAACCCTAACCCTAACCCATACCCTACGCCGTACCCTCACCCGTAACCTAACCCGTACCCAAAGCCGTACCCTAACCCTAACCCTAACCCATACGCTACGCCGTACCCTCACCCGTACCCTAACCCGTATTCTAAGCCGTACCCTAACCCTAACCCTAACCCTAACCCTAACCCATACCCTACGCCATACCATAACCCGTACCCTAACCCGTATCCTAAGCCGTATCCTAACCCTAACCAATACCCTACGCAGTACCCTCACCCGTACCCTCACCCGTACCCTAAGCCGTACCCTAACCCCAACCCTAACCCTAACTCTAACCCTAACCCCTACCCTACGCCGTACCCTCAACCGTACCCTATCCCATACGCTAAGCCGTACCCTAACCCTAACACTAACACTAACCCTAACCCTAACCCTAACCCATACCCTACGCCGTACCCTCACCCGTACCCTAACCCGTACCCTAAGCCGTACCCTAACTCTAACCCTAACCCTAACCCTAACCCTTACCCATACCCTGCGCCGTACCCTAACCCATACAATAACCTGTATCCTAAGCCTTAACCTAACCCTAACCAATGACCTACACAGTACCCTCACCCGTACCCTAAGCCATGCCCTAACCCTAACCCTAACACTAACCCTAACCCTAAACCCTACCCTATGCCGTACCCTCACCCATACCCTATCCCATACCCTAAGCCGTACCCTAACCCTAACCCTAACCCTAACCCTAACCCTAACCCTAAACTACCCTTGACTGCTTTTGCCTCCATTAGATTTCCTAAGCACTAGTGTTTTAAGGAACAGGTTAAAAAGAAAATCCTAATGTGATTTTTTTATAATGTGTTTATTCTTTATCTTATCCTAGTAACGAAAATCTTCTCCATGGCTGGACCCTAAATAATATTCCTTTACGTGCTAAGTGGTATCTAGAGAGTGGGATAGGTTTAATAAATACCCTAATCCTAACGTGTACCCTAACCCTAACCCTAATGCGTACCCTAACCCTAACCCAAACCCTAACCCTAACACGTACGCTAATCCTCACCCGTACCCTAAACCAATCCCTAACCCTAAAACTAACCCTAACCCTAACCCTAACCCTAACCCATACGCTACGCCGTACCCTCACCCATACCCTAACCCGTATCCTAAGCCGTACCCTAACCCTAAACCTAACCCTAACCTCTACCCTACGCCGTACCCTCACCCGTACCCTAACCCGTACCCAAAGCCTTACCCTAACCCTAACCCTCACCCTCACCCATACCCAACGCCGTAACCTAACCCATATCCTAACCCGTATCCTAAGCCGTACCCTAACCCTAACCAATAACCTACGCAGTACCCTCACCAGTACCCTCACCGGTATCCTAAGCCCTACCCTAACCCTAACCCTAACCCTAACCGTAAACTACCCTTTACTGCTTTTGCCTCCATTAGATTTCCTAAACACTAGTGTTTTAAGGAACAGGTTAAAAAGAAAACCTTATGTGATTTTTTTATAATGTGTTTATTCTTTATCTTATCCTAGTGACTAAAATCTTCTCCATGGCTGAACCCCAAATAATATTCCTTTACGTGCTAAGTGGTATCTAGAGAGTGGGATAGGTTTAATAAATACCCTAATCCTAAAGTGTACCCTAAACCTAACCCATACCCTAACCCTAAAGCGTACCCTAACCCTAACCAAAACCCTAACCCGAACACGTATGCTAATCCTAACCCGTACCCTAAACCAATCCCTAACCCTAAAACTAACCCTAACCCTAACCCTAACCCTAACCCATAACCTACACCGTACCCTCACCCGTACCCTAACCCGTACCCTAAGCCGTACCCTCACCCGTACCCTAACCCGTATCCTAAGCCGTACCCTAACCCTAACCCTAACCCTAAACTATACCCTACGCCGTAACCTCACCCGTACCATAACCCGTACCCTAAGCCGTACCCTAACCCTAACCCTAACCCTAACCCTAACCCTAACCCTAACCCATACCGTACGCCATACCCTAACAGGTACCCTAACCCGTATCCTAAGCCGTACCCTAACCCTAAACAATACCCTACGCAGTATCCTCACCCATAGCCTCACCCGTACCCTAAGCCGTACCCTAACCCTAACCCTAACCCTAACCCTAACCCTAACCCCTACCCTATGCCATACCCTCACCTGTACCCTATCCCATAACCTAAGCCATACCATAACCCTAACACTAACCCTAACCCTAACCCATAACCTACGCCGTACCCTCACCCGTACCCTAACCCGTATCTTAAGCCGTACCCTAACCCTAACCCTAACCCTAACCCATAACCTACGCCGTACCCTCACCCGTACCCTAACACATACCCTAAGACGTACCGTAACCCTAACCCTAACACTAACCCTAACCTTAACCCACACTCTACGCCGTACCCTAACCCGTACCCTAACACGTATCCTAAGCCGTACCCTAACCCTAACCAATACCCTACGCAGTAACCTCACCCGTACCCTCACCCGTACCCTAAGCCATACCCTAACCCTAACCCTAACCCTAACCCTAACCCCTACCCTACGCCGTACCCTCACCCGTACCCTATCCCATACGCTAAGCCGTACCCTAACCCTAACACTAACACTAACCCTAACCCTAACCCTAACCCATACCCTACGCCGTACCCTCACCCGTAACCTAACCCGTACCCTAAGCCGTACCCTAACCCTTACCCTAACCCCTACCCTACGCCGTACCCTCACCCGTACCCTATCCCATACCCTAAGCCGTACCCTAACCCTAACACTAACCCTAACCCTAACCCTAACCCTAAACTACCCTTGATTGCTTTTGCCTCTATTAGATTTCCTAAGCACTAGTGTTTTAAGGAACAGGTTAAAAAGAAAATCCTGATGTGATTTTTTTATAATGTGTTTATTCTTTATCTTATCCTAGTGACTAAAATCTTCTCCATGGCTGGATCCCTAATAATATTCCTTTACGTGCTAAGTGGTATCTAGAGAGTGGGATAGGTTTAATAAATACCCTAATCCTAACGTGTACCCTAAACCTAACCCATACCCTAACCCTAACGCGTACCCTAACCCTAACAAAAAACCTAACCCTAACACGTACGCTAATCCTAACCCGTACCCTAAACCAATCCCTAACCCTAAAACTAACCCTAACCCTAACCCTAACCCTAACCCTTACCCTACGCCGTACCCTCACCCGTACCCTAACCCGTACCCTAAGACGTACCCTAACCCTAACCCATACGCTACGCCGTACCCTCACCCGTACCCTAACCCATATTCTAAGCCGTACCCTAACCCTAACCCTAACCCTAACCCTAACCCATACCCTACGCCATACCATAACCCGTACCCTAACCCGTATCCTAAGCCGTATCCTAACCCTAACCAATACCCTACGCAGTACCCTCACCCGTACCCTCACCCGTACCCTAAGCCGTACCCTAACCCAAACCCTAACCCTAACTCTAACCCTAACCCCTACCCTAGGCCGTACCCTCACCCGTACCCTATCCCATACGCTAAGCCGTACCCTAACCCTAACACTAACACTAACCCTAACCCTAACCCTAACCCATACCCTACGCCGTACCCTCACCCGTAACCTAAACCGTACCCAAAGCCGTACCCTAACCCTAACCCTAACCTATACACTACGCCGTACCCTCACCCGTACCCTAACCCGTACCCTAAGCCGTACCCTAACCCTAACCCTAACCTATACACTACGCCGTACCCTCACCCGTACCCTAACCCGTACCCTAAGCCGTACCCTAACTCTAACCCTAACCCTAACCCTAACCCTTACCCATACCCTGCGCCGTACCCTAACCCATACAATAACCTGTATCCTAAGCCTTAACCTAACCCTAACCAATGACCTACACAGTACCCTCACCCGTACCCTAAGCCATACCCTAACCCTAACCCTAACACTAACCCTAACCCTAAACCCTACCCTATGCCGTACCCTCACCCATACCCTATCCCATACCCTAAGCCGTACCCTAACCCTAACACTAACCCTAACCCTAACCCTAACCCTAAACTACCCTTGACTGCTTTTGCCTCCATTAGATTTCCTAAGCACTAGTGTTTTAAGGAACAGGTTAAAAAGAAAATCCTAATGTGATTTTTTTATAATGTGTTTATTCTTTATCTTATCCTAGTAACGAAAATCTTCTCCATGGCTGGACCCTAAATAATATTCCTTTACGTGCTAAGTGGTATCTAGAGAGTGGGATAGGTTTAATAAATACCCTAATCCTAACGTGTACCCTAACCCTAACCCTAATGCGTACCCTAACCCTAACCCAAACCCTAACCCTAACACGTACGCTAATCCTCACCCGTACCCTAAACCAATCCCTAACCCTAAAACTAACCCTAACCCTAACCCTAACCCTAACCCATACGCTACGCCGTACCCTCACCCATACCGTAACCCGTATCCTAAGCCGTACCCTAACCCTAAACCTAACCCTAACCTCTACCCTACGCCGTACCCTCACCCGTACCCTAACCCGTACCCAAAGCCTTACCCTAACCCTAACCCTAACCCTCACCCATACCCAACGCCGTAACCTAACCCATATCCTAACCCGTATCCTAAGCCGTACCCTAACCCTAACCAATAACCTACGCAGTACCCTCACCAGTACCCTCACCGGTATCCTAAGCCCTACCGTAACCCTAACCCTAACCCTAACCCTAAACTACCCTTTACTGCTTTTGCCTCCATTAGATTTCCTAAACACTAGTGTTTTAAGGAACAGGTTAAAAAGAAAACCTTATGTGATTTTTTTATAATGTGTTTATTCTTTATCTTATCCTAGTGACTAAAATCTTCTCCATGGCTGAACCCCAAATAATATTCCTTTACGTGCTAAGTGGTATCTAGAGAGTGGGATAGGTTTAATAAATACCCTAATCCTAAAGTGTACCCTAAACCTAACCCATACCCTAACCCTAACGCGTACCCTAACCCTAACCAAAACCAGAACCCGAACACGTATGCTAATCCTAACCCGTACCCTAAACCAATCCCTAACCCTAAAACTAACCCTAACCCTAACCCTAACCCTAACCCATAACCTACACCGTACCCTCACCCGTACCCTAACCCGTACCCTAAGCCGTACCCTCACCCGTACCCTAACCCGTATCCTAAGCCGTACCCTAACCCTAACCCTAACCCTAAACTATACCCTACGCCGTAACCTCACCCGTACCCTAACCCGTACCCTAAGCCGTACCCTAACCCTAACCCTAACCCTAACCCTAACCCTAACCCTAACCCATACCGTACGCCATACCCTAACACGTACCCTAACCCGTATCCTAAGCCGTACCCTAACCCTAAACAATACCCTACGCAGTATCCTCACCCATAGCCTCACCCGTACCCTAAGCCGTACCCTAACCCTAACCCTAACCCTAACCCTAACCCTAACCCCTACCCTATGCCATACCCTCACCTGTACCCTATCCCATAACCTAAGCCGTACCATAACCCTAACACTAACCCTAACCCTAACCCATAACCTACGCCGTACCCTCACCCGTACCCTAACCCGTATCCTAAGCCGTACCCTAACCCTAACCCTAACCCTAACCCATAACCTACGCCGTACCCTCACCCGTACCCTAACACATACCCTAAGACGTACCGTAACCCTAACCCTAACACTAACCCTAACCTTAACCCACACTCTACGCCGTACCCTAACCCGTACCCTAACACGTATCCTAAGCCGTACCCTAACCCTAACCAATACCCTACGCAGTACCCTCACCCGTACCCTCACCCGTACCCTAAGCCATACCCTAACCCTAACCCTAACCCTAACCCTAACCCCTACCCTACGCCGTACCCTCACCCGTACCCTATCCCATACGCTAAGCCGTACCCTAACCCTAACACTAACACTAACCCTAACCCTAACCCTAACCCATACCCTACGCCGTACCCTCACCCGTAACCTAACCCGTACCCTAAGCCGTACCCTAACCCTTACCCTAACCCCTACCCTACGCCGTACCCTCACCCGTACCCTATCCCATACCCTAAGCCGTACCCTAACCCTAACACTAACCCTAACCCTAACCCTAACCCTAAACTACCCTTGATTGCTTTTGCCTCTATTAGATTTCCTAAGCACTAGTGTTTTAAGGAACAGGTTAAAAAGAAAATCCTGATGTGATTTTTTTATAATGTGTTTATTCTTTATCTTATCCTAGTGACTAAAATCTTCTCCATGGCTGGATCCCTAATAATATTCCTTTACGTGCTAAGTGGTATCTAGAGAGTGGGATAGGTTTAATAAATACCCTAATCCTAACGTGTACCCTAAACCTAACCCATACCCTAACCCTAACGCGTACCCTAACCCTAACAAAAAAACTAACCCTAACACGTAC
This sequence comes from Eubalaena glacialis, assembly GCF_028564815.1. Taxonomy (NCBI): domain Eukaryota; kingdom Metazoa; phylum Chordata; class Mammalia; order Artiodactyla; family Balaenidae; genus Eubalaena; species Eubalaena glacialis. Next base: position 854,869 of record NW_026871814.1, on the reverse strand, counting down.
GCTAATCCTAACCCGTACCCTAAACCAATCCCTAACCCTAAAACTAACCCTAACCCTAACCCTAACCCTAACCCTTACCCTACGCCGTACCCTCACCCGTACCCTAACCCGTACCCTAAGACGTACCCTAACCCTAACCCTAACCCATACGCTACGCCGTACCCTCACCCGTACCCTAACCCATATTCTAAGCCGTACCCTAACCCTAACCCTAACCCTAACCCTAACCCATACCCTACGCCATACCATAACCCGTACCCTAACCCGTATCCTAAGCCGTATCCTAACCCTAACCAATACCCTACGCAGTACCCTCACCCGTACCCTCACCCGTACCCTAAGCCGTACCCTAACCCCAACCCTAACCCTAACTCTAACCCTAACCCCTACCCTAGGCCGTACCCTCACCCGTACCCTATCCCATACGCTAAGCCGTACCCTAACCCTAACACTAACACTAACCCTAACCCTAACCCTAACCCATACCCTACGCCGTACCCTCACCCGTAACCTAACCCGTACCCAAAGCCGTACCCTAACCCTAACCCTAACCTATACACTACGCCGTACCCTCACCCGTACCCTAACCCGTACCCTAAGCCGTACCCTAACTCTAACCCTAACCCTAACCCTAACCCTTACCCATACCCTGCGCCGTACCCTAACCCATACAATAACCTGTATCCTAAGCCTTAACCTAACCCTAACCAATGACCTACACAGTACCCTCACCCGTACCCTAAGCCATACCCTAACCCTAACCCTAACACTAACCCTAACCCTAAACCCTACACTATGCCGTACCCTCACCCATACCCTATCCCATACCCTAAGCCGTACCCTAACCCTAACACTAACCCTAACCCTAACCCTAACCCTAAACTACCCTTGACTGCTTTTGCCTCCATTAGATTTCCTAAGCACTAGTGTTTTAAGGAACAGGTTAAAAAGAAAATCCTAATGTGATTTTTTTATAATGTGTTTATTCTTTATCTTATCCTAGTAACGAAAATCTTCTCCATGGCTGGACCCTAAATAATATTCCTTTACGTGCTAAGTGGTATCTAGAGAGTGGGATAGGTTTAATAAATACCCTAATCCTAACGTGTACCCTAACCCTAACCCTAATGCGTACCCTAACCCTAACCCAAACCCTAACCCTAACACGTACGCTAATCCTCACCCGTACCCTAAACCAATCCCTAACCCTAAAACTAACCCTAACCCTAACCCTAACCCTAACCCATACGCTACGCCGTACCCTCACCCATACCGTAACCCGTATCCTAAGCCGTACCCTAACCCTAAACCTAACCCTAACCTCTACCCTACGCCGTACCCTCACCCGTACCCTAACCCGTACCCAAAGCCTTACCCTAACCCTAACCCTAACCCTCACCCATACCCAACGCCGTAACCTAACCCATATCCTAACCCGTATCCTAAGCCGTACCCTAACCCTAACCAATAACCTACGCAGTACCCTCACCAGTACCCTCACCGGTATCCTAAGCCCTACCCTAACCCTAACCCTAACCCTAACCCTAAACTACCCTTTACTGCTTTTGCCTCCATTAGATTTCCTAAACACTAGTGTTTTAAGGAACAGGTTAAAAAGAAAACCTTATGTGATTTTTTTATAATGTGTTTATTCTTTATCTTATCCTAGTGACTAAAATCTTCTCCATGGCTGAACCCCAAATAATATTCCTTTACGTGCTAAGTGGTATCTAGAGAGTGGGATAGGTTTAATAAATACCCTAATCCTAAAGTGTACCCTAAACCTAACCCATACCCTAACCCTAACGCGTACCCTAACACTAACCAAAACCCTAACCCGAACACGTATGCTAATCCTAACCCGTATCCTAAACCAATCCCTAACCCTAAAACTAACCCTAACCCTAACCCTAACCCTAACCCATAACCTACACCGTACCCTAACCCGTACCCTAAGCCGTACCCTCACCCGTGCCCTAACCCGTATCCTAAGCCGTACCCTAACCCTAACCCTAACCCTAAACTATACCCTACGCCGTAACCTCACCCGTACCCTAACCCGTACCCTAAGCCGTACCCTAACCCTAACCCTAACCCTAACCCTAACCCTAACCCTAACCCATACCGTACGCCATACCCTAACACGTACCCTAACCCGTATCCTAAGCCGTACCCTAACCCTAACCAATACCCTACGCAGTATCCTCACCCATAGCCTCACCCGTACCCTAAGCCGTACCCTAACCCTAACCCTAACCCTAACCCTAACCCTAACCCCTACCCTATGCCATACCCTCACCTGTACCCTATCCCATAACCTAAGCCGTACCATAACCCTAACACTAACCCTAACCCTAACCCATAACCTACGCCGTACCCTCACCCGTACCCTAACCCGTATCCTAAGCCGTACCCTAACCCTAACCCTAACCCTAACCCATAACCTACGCCGTACCCTCACCCGTACCCTAACACATACCCTAAGACGTACCGTAACCCTAACCCTAACACTAACCCTAACCTTAACCCACACTCTACGCCGTACCCTAACCCGTACCCTAACACGTATCCTAAGCCGTACCCTAACCCTAACCAATACCCTACGCAGTACCCTCACCCGTACCCTCACCCGTACCCTAAGCCATACCCTAACCCTAACCCTAACCCTAACCCTAACCCCTACCCTACGCCGTAACCTCACCCGTACCCTATCCCATACGCTAAGCCGTACCCTAACCCTAACACTAACACTAACCCTAACCCTAACCCTAACCCATACCCTACGCCGTACCCTCACCCGTAACCTAACCCGTACCCTAAGCCGTACCCTAACCCTTACCCTAACTCCTACCCTACGCCATACCCTCACCCGTACCCTATCCCATACCCTAAGCCGTACCCTAACCCTAACACTAACCCTAACCCTAACCCTAACCCTAAACTACCCTTGATTGCTTTTGCCTCTATTAGATTTCCTAAGCACTAGTGTTTTAAGGAACAGGTTAAAAAGAAAATCCTAATGTGATTTTTTTATAATGTGTTTATTCTTTATCTTATCCTAGTGACTAAAATCTTCTCCATGGCTGGATCCCTAATAATATTCCTTTACGTGCTAAGTGGTATCTAGAGAGTGGGATAGGTTTAATAAATACCCTAATCCTAACGTGTACCCTAAACCTAACCCATACCCTAACCCTAACGCGTACCCTAACCCTAACAAAAAACCTAACCCTAACACGTACGCTAATCCTAACCCGTACCCTAAACCAATCCCTAACCCTAAAACTAACCCTAACCCTAACCCTAACCCTAACCCTTACCCTACGCCGTACCCTCACCCGTACCCTAACCCGTACCCTAAGACGTACCCTAACCCTAACCCTAACCCATACGCTACGCCGTACCCTCACCCGTACCCTAACCCGTATTCTAAGCCGTACCCTAACCCTAACCCTAACCCTAACCCTAACCCATACCCTACGCCATACCATAACCCGTACCCTAACCCGTATCCTAAGCCGTATCCTAACCCTAACCAATACCCTACGCAGTATCCTCACCCGTACCCTCACCCGTACCCTAAGCCGTACCCTAACCCCAACCCTAACCCTAACTCTAACCCTAACCCCTACCCTAGGCCGTACCCTCACCCGTACCCTATCCCATACGCTAAGCCGTACCCTAACCCTAACACTAACACTAACCCTAACCCTAACCCTAACCCATACCCTACGCCGTACCCTCACCCGTAACCTAACCCGTACCCAAAGCCGTACCCTAACCCTAACCCTAACCTATACACTACGCCGTACCCTCACCCGTACCCTAACCCGTACCTTAAGCAGTACCCTAACTCTAACCCTAACCCTAACCCTAACCCTTACCCATACCCTGCGCCGTACCCTAACCCATACAATAACCTGTATCCTAAGCCTTAACCTAACCCTAACCAATGACGTACACAGTACCCTCACCCGTACCCTAAGCCATACCCTAACCCTAACCCTAACACTAACCTTAACCCTAAACCCTACCCTATGCCGTATCCTCACCCATACCCTATCCCATACCCTAAGCCGTACCCTAACCCTAACACTAACCCTAACCCTAACCCTAACCCTAAACTACCCTTCACTGCTTTTGCCTCCATTAGATTTCCTAAGCACTAGTGTTTTAAGGAACAGGTTAAAAAGAAAATCCTAATGTGATTTTTTTATAATGTGTTTATTCTTTATCTTATCCTAGTGACTAAAATCTTCTCCATGGCTGGATCCCTAATAATATTCCTTTACGTGCTAAGTGGTATCTAGAGAGTGGGATAGGTTTAATAAATACCCTAATCCTAAAGTGTACCCTAAACCTAACCCATACCCTAACCCTAACGCGTACCCTAACCCTAACCAAAACCCTAACCCGAACACGTATGCTAATCCTAACCCGTACCCTAAACCAATCCCTAACCCTAAAACTAACCCTAACCCTAACCCTAACCCTAACCCATAACCTACACCGTACCCTCACCCGTACCCTAACCCGTACCCTAAGCCGTACCCTCACCCGTACCCTAACCCGTATCCTAAGCCGTACCCTAACCCTAACCCTAACCCTAAACTATACCCTACGCCGTAACCTCACCCGTACCATAACCCGTACCCTTAGCCGTACCCTAACCCTAACCCTAACCCTAACCCTAACCCTAACCCTAACCCATACCGTACGCCATACCCTAACACGTACCCTAACCCGTATCCTAAGCCGTACCCTAACCCTAACCAATACCCTACGCAGTATCCTCACCCATAGCCTCACCCGTACCCTAAGCCGTACCCTAACCCTAACCCTAACCCTAACCCTAACCCTAACCCCTACCCTATGCCATACCCTCACCTGTACCCTATCCCATAACCTAAGCCGTACCATAACCCTAACACTAACCCTAACCCTAACCCATAACGTACGCCGTACCCTCACCCGTACCCTAACCCGTATCCTAAGCCGTACCCTAACCCTAACCCTAACCCTAACCCTAACCCATAACCTACGCCGTACCCTCACCCGTACCCTAACACATACCCTAAGACGTACCGTAACCCTAACCCTAACACTAACCCTAACCTTAACCCACACTCTACGCCGTACCCTAACCCGTACCCTAACACGTATCCTAAGCCGTACCCTAACCCTAACCAATACCCTACGCAGTACCCTCACCCGTACCCTCACCCGTACCCTAAGCCATACCCTAACCCTAACCCTAACCCTAACCCTAACCCCTACCCTACGCCGTAACCTCACCCGTACCCTATCCCATACGCTAAGCCGTACCCTAACCCTAACACTAACACTAACCCTAACCCTAACCCTAACCCATACCCTACGCCGTACCCTCACCCGTAACCTAACCCGTACCCTAAGCCGTACCCTAACCCTTACCCTAACTCCTACCCTACGCCGTACCCTCACCCGTACCCTATCCCATACCCTAAGCCGTACCCTAACCCTAACACTAACCCTAACCCTAACCCTAACCCTAAACTACCCTTGATTGCTTTTGCCTCTATTAGATTTCCTAAGCACTAGTGTTTTAAGGAACAGGTTAAAAAGAAAATCCTAATGTGATTTTTTTATAATGTGTTTATTCTTTATCTTATCCTAGTGACTAAAATCTTCTCCATGGCTGGATCCCTAATAATATTCCGTTACGTGCTAAGTGGTATCTAGAGAGTGGGATAGGTTTAATAAATACCCTAATCCTAACGTGTACCCTAAACCTAACCCATACCCTAACCCTAACGCGTACCCTAACCCTAACAAAAAACCTAACCCTAACACGTACGCTAATCCTAACCCGTACCCTAAACCAATCCCTAACCCTAAAACTAACCCTAACCCTAACCCTAACCCTAACCCTTACCCTACGCCGTACCCTCACCCGTACCCTAACCCGTACCCTAAGCCGTACCCTAACCCTAACCCTAAACCATATGCTACGCCGTACCCTCACCCGTACCCTAACCCGTATCCTAAGCCGTACCCTAACCCTAATACTAACCCTAAACTATACCCTATGCCGTAACCTCACCCGTACCCTAACCCGTACCCTAAGCCGTACCCTAACCCTAACCCTAACCCTAACCCTAACCCATACCGTACGCCATACCCTAACACGTACCCTAACCCGTATCCTAAGCCGTACCCTAACCCTAACCAATACCCTACGCAGTATCCTCACCCATAGCCTCACCCGTGCCCTAAGCCGTACCCTAACCCTAACCCTAACCCTAACCCTAACCCTAACACCTACCCTATGCCATACCCTCACCTGTACCCTATCCCATAACCTAAGCCATACCATAACCCTAACACTAACCCTAACCCTAACACATAACCTACGCCGTACCCTCACCCGTACCCTAACCCGTATCCTAAGCCGTACCCTAACCCTAACCCTAACCCTAACCCATAACCTACGCCGTACCCTCACCCGTACCCTAACACGTACCCTAAGACGTACCGTAACCCTAACCCTAACACTAACCCTAACCCTAACCCACACTCTACGCCGTACCCTAACCCGTACCCTAACACGTATCCTAAGCCGTACCCTAACCCTAAGCAATACCCTACGCAGTACCCTCACCCGTACCCTCACCCGTACCCTAAGCCATACCCTAACCATAACCCTAAGCCTAACCTTAACCCCTACCCTACGCCGTACCCTCACCCGTACCCTATCCCATACCCTAAGCCGTACCCTAACCCTAACACTAACCCTAACCCTAACCCTAACCCTAAACTACCCTTGATTGCTTTTGCCTCTATTAGATTTCCTAAGCACTAGTGTTTTAAGGAACAGGTTAAAAAGAAAATCCTAATGTGATTTTTTATAATGTGTTTATTCTTTATCTTATCCTAGTGACTAAAATCTTCTCCATGGCTGGATCCCTAATAATATTCCTTTACGTGCTAAGTGGTATCTAGAGAGTGGGATAGGTTTAATAAATACCCTAATCCTAACGTGTACCCTAACCCTAACCCATACCCTAACCCTAACGCGTACCCTAACCCTAACCGAAAACCTAACCCTAACAGGTACGCTAATCCTAACCCGTACCCTAAACCAATCCCTAACCCTAAAACTAACCCTAACCCTAACCCTAACCCTAAACCTTACCCTACGCCGTACCCTCACCCGTACCCTAACCCGTACCCTAAGACGTACCCTAACCCTAACCCTAACCCATACGCTACGCCGTACCCTCACCCGTACCCTAACCCGTATCCTAAGCCGTACCCTAACCCTAACCCTAACCCTAACCCTAACCCTAACCCATACCCTACGCCATACCCTAACCCGTACCCTAACCCGTATCCTAAGCCGTATCCTAACCCTAACCAATACCCTACGCAGTACCCTCACCCGTACCCTCACCCGTACCCTAAGCCGTACCCTAACCCCAACCCTAACCCTAACTCTAACCCTAACCCCTACCCTACGCCGTACCCTCACCCGTACCCTATCCCATACGCTAAGCCGTACCCTAACCCTAACACTAACACTAACCCTAACCCTAACCCTAACCCATACCCTACGCCGTACCCTCACCCGTACCCTAACCCGTACCCTAAGCCGTACCCTAACTCTAACCCTAACCCTAACCCTAACCCTTACCCATACCCTGCGCCGTACCCTAACCCATACAATAACCTGTATCCTAAGCCTTAACCTAACCCTAACCAATGACCTACACAGTACCCTCACCCGTACCCTAAGCCATACCCTAACCCTAACCCTAACACTAACCCTAACCCTAAACCCTACCCTATGCCGTACCCTCACCCATACCCTATCCCATACCCTAAGCCGTACCCTAACCCTAACACTAACCCTAACCCTAACCCTAACCCTAAACTACCCTTGACTGCTTTTGCCTCCATTAGATTTCCTAAGCACTAGTGTTTTAAGGAACAGGTTAAAAAGAAAATCCTAATGTGATTTTTTTATAATGTGTTTATTCTTTATCTTATCCTAGTAACGAAAATCTTCTCCATGGCTGGACCCTAAATAATATTCCTTTACGTGCTAAGTGGTATCTAGAGAGTGGGATAGGTTTAATAAATACCCTAATCCTAACGTGTACCCTAACCCTAACCCTAATGCGTACCCTAACCCTAACCCTAACACGTACGCTAATCCTCACCCGTACCCTAAACCAATCCCTAACCCTAAAACTAACCCTAACCCTAACCCTAACCCTAACCCATACGCTACGCCGTACCCTCACCCATACCCTAACCCGTATCCTAAGCCGTACCCTAACCCTAAACCTAACCCTAACCTCTACCCTATGCCGTACCCTCACCCGTACCCTAACCCGTACCCAAAGCCTTACCCTAACCCTAACCCTAACCCTCACCCATACCCAACGCCGTAACCTAACCCATATCCTAACCCGTATCCTAAGCCGTACCCTAACCCTAACCAATAACCTACGCAGTACCCTCACCAGTACCCTCACCGGTATCCTAAGCCCTCCCCTAACCCTAACCCTAACCCTAACCCTAAACTACCCTTTACTGCTTTTGCCTCCATTAGATTTCCTAAACACTAGTGTTTTAAGGAACAGGTTAAAAAGAAAACCTTATGTGATTTTTTTATAATGTGTTTATTCTTTATCTTATCCTAGTGACTAAAATCTTCTCCATGGCTGAACCCCAAATAATAATCCTTTACGTGCTAAGTGGTATCTAGAGAGTGGGATAGGTTTAATAAATACCCCAATCCTAAAGTGTACCCTAAACCTAACCCATACCCTAACCCTAACGCGTACCCTAACCCTAACCAAAACCCTAACCCGAACACGTATGCTAATCCTAACCCGTACCCTAAACCAATCCCTAACCCTAAAACTAACCCTAACCCTAACCCTAACCCTAACCCATAACCTACACCGTACCCTCACCCGTACCCTAACCCGTACCCTAATCCGTACCCTAACCCTAACCCTAAAACATATGCTACGCCGTACCCTCACCCGTACCCTAACCCGTATCCTAAGCCGTACCCTAACCCTAACCCTAACCCTAAACTATACCCTACGCCGTAACCTCACCCGTACCCTAACCCGTACCCTAAGCCGTACCCTAACCCTAACCCTAACCCTAACCCTAACCCATACCGTACGCCATACCCTAACACGTACCCTAACCCGTATCCTAAGCCGTACCCTAACCCTAACCAATACCCTACGCAGTATCCTCACCCATAGCCTCACCCGTACCCTAAGCCGTACCCTAACCCTAACCCTAACCCTAACCCTAACCCTAACCCCTACCCTATGCCATACCCTCACCTGTACCCTATCCCATAACTTAAGCCGTACCATAACCCTAACACTAACCCTAACCCTAACCCATAACCTACGCCGTACCCTCACCCGTACCCTAACCCGTATCCTAAGCCGTACCCTAACCCTAACCCTAACCCTAACCCTAACCCATAACCTACGCCGTACCCTCACCCGTACCCTAACACATACCCTAAGACGTACCGTAACCCTAACCCTAACACTAACCCTAACCTTAACCCACACTCTACGCCGTACCCTAACCCGTACCCTAACACGTATCCTAAGCCGTACCCTAACCCTAACCAATACCCTACGCAGTACCCTCACCCGTACCCTCACCCGTACCCTAAGCCATACCCTAACCCTAACCCTAACCCTAACCCTAACCCCTACCCTACACCGTACACTCACCCATACCCTATCCCATACCCTAAGCCGTACCCTAACCCTAACACTAACCCTAACCCTAACCCTAACCCTAAACTACCCTTGATTTCTTTTGCCTGTATTAGATTTCCTAAACACTAGTGTTTTAAGGAACAGGTTAAAAAGAAAATCCTAATGTGATTTTTTTATAATGTGTTTATTCTTTATCTTATCCTAGTGACTAAAATCTTCTCCATGGCTGGATCCCTAATAATATTCCTTTACGCACTAAGTGGTATCTAGAGAGTGGGATAGGTTTAATAAATACCCTAATCCTAACGTGTACCCTAACCCTAACCCATACCCTAACCCTAACGCGTACCCTAACCCTAACCGAAAACCTAACCCTAACACGTACGCTAATCCTAACCCGTACCCTAAACCAATCCCTAACCCTAAAACTAACCCTAACCCTAAACCTTACCCTACGCCGTACCCTCACCCGTACCCTAACCCGTACCCTAAGACGTACCCTAACCCTAACCCTAACCCATACGCTACGCCGTACCCTCACCCGTACCCTAACCCGTATCCTAAGCCGTACCCTAACCCTAACCCTAACCCTAACCCTAACCCATACCCTACGCCATACCCTAACCCGTACCCTAACCCGTATCCTAAGCCGTATCCTAACCCTAACCAATACCCTACGCAGTACCCTCACCCATACCCTCACCCGTACCCTAAGCCGTACCCTAACCCCAACCCTAACCCTAACTCTAACCCTAACCCCTACCCTACGCCGTACCCTCACCCGTACCCTATCCCATACGCTAAGCCGTACCCTAACCCTAACACTAACACTAACCCTAACCCTAACCCTAACCCATACCCTACGCCGTACCCTCACCCGTAACCTAACCCGTACCCAAAGCCGTACCCTAACCCTAACCCTAACCTATACACTACGCCGTACCCTCACCCGTACCCTAACCCGTACCCTAAGCCGTACCCTAACTCTAACCCTAACCCTAACCCTAACCCTTACCCATACCCTGCGCCGTACCCTAACCCATACAATAACCTGTATCCTAAGCCTTAACCTAACCCTAACCAATGACCTACACAGTACCCTCACCCGTACCCTAAGCCATACCCTAACCCTAACCCTAACACTAACCCTAACCCTAAACCCTACCCTATGCCGTACCCTCACCCATACCCTATCCCATACCCTAAGCCGTACCCTAACCCTAACACTAACCCTAACCCTAACCCTAACCCTAAACTACCCTTGACTGCTTTTGCCTCCATTAGATTTCCTAAGCACTAGTGTTTTAAGGAACAGGTTAAAAAGAAAATCCTAATGTGATTTTTTTATAATGTGTTTATTCTTTATCTTATCCTAGTAACGAAAATCTTCTCCATGGCTGGACCCTAAATAATATTCCTTTACGTGCTAAGTGGTATCTAGAGAGTGGGATAGGTTTAATAAATACCCTAATCCTAACGTGTACCCTAACCCTAACCCAAACCCTAACCCTAACACGTACGCTAATCCTCACCCGTACCCTAAACCAATCCCTAACCCTAAAACTAACCCTAACCCTAACCCTAACCCTAACCCATACGCTACGCCGTACCCTCACCCATACCCTAACCCGTATCCTAAGCCGTACCCTAACCCTAAACCTAACCCTAACCTCTACCCTACGCCGCACCCTCACCCGTACCCTAACCCGTACCCAAAGCCTTACCCTAACCCTAACCCTAACCCTCACCCATACCCAACGCCGTAACCTAACCCATATCCTAACCCGTATCCTAAGCCGTACCCTAACCCTAACCAATAACCTACGCAGTACCCTCACCAGTACCCTCACCGGTATCCTAAGCCCTACCCTAACCCTAACCCTAACCCTAACCCTAAACTACCCTTTACTGCTTTTGCCTCCATTAGATTTCCTAAACACTAGTGTTTTAAGGAACAGGTTAAAAAGAAAACCTTATGTGATTTTTTTATAATGTGTTTATTCTTTATCTTATCCTAGTGACTAAAATCTTCTCCATGGCTGAACCCCAAATAATATTCCTTTACGTGCTAAGTGGTATCTAGAGAGTGGGATAGGTTTAATAAATACCCTAATCCTAAAGTGTACCCTAAACCTAACCCATACCCTAACCCTAACGCGTACCCTAACCCTAACCAAAACCCTAACCCGAACACGTATGCTAATCCTAACCCGTATCCTAAACCAATCCCTAACCCTAAAACTAACCCTAACCCTAACCCTAACCCTAACCCATAACCTACACCGTACCCTAACCCGTACCCTAAGCCGTACCCTCACCCGTACCCTAACCCGTATCCTAAGCCGTACCCTAACCCTAACCCTAACCCTAAACTATACCCTACGCCGTAACCTCACCCGTACCCTAACCCGTACCCTAAGCCGTACCCTAACCCTAACCCTAACCCTAACCCTAACCCTAACCCTAACCCATACCGTACGCCATACCCTAACACGTACCCTAACCCGTATCCTAAGCCGTACCCTAACCCTAACCAATACCCTACGCAGTATCCTCACCCATAGCCTCACCCGTACCCTAAGCCGTACCCTAACCCTAACCCTAACCCTAACCCTAACCCTAACCCCTACCCTATGCCATACCCTCACCTGTACCCTATCCCATAACCTAAGCCGTACCATAACCCTAACACTAACCCTAACCCTAACCCATAACCTACGCCGTACCCTCACCCGTACCCTAACCCGTATCCTAAGCCGTACCCTAACCCTAACCCTAACCCTAACCCATAACCTACGCCGTACCCTCACCCGTACCCTAACACATACCCTAAGACGTACCGTAACCCTAACCCTAACACTAACCCTAACCTTAACCCACACTCTACGCCGTACCCTAACCCGTACCCTAACACGTATCCTAAGCCGTACCCTAACCCTAACCAATACCCTACGCAGTACCCTCACCCGTACCCTCACCCGTACCCTAAGCCATACCCTAACCCTAACCCTAACCCTAACCCTAACCCCTACCCTACGCCGTAACCTCACCCGTACCCTATCCCATACGCTAAGCCGTACCCTAACCCTAACACTAACACTAACCCTAACCCTAACCCTAACCCATACCCTACGCCGTACCCTCACCCGTAACCTAACCCGTACCCTAAGCCGTACCCTAACCCTTACCCTAACTCCTACCCTACGCCATACCCTCACCCGTACCCTATCCCATACCCTAAGCCGTACCCTAACCCGAACACTAACCCTAACCCTAACCCTAACCCTAAACTACCCTTGATTGCTTTTGCCTCTATTAGATTTCCTAAGCACTAGTGTTTTAAGGAACAGGTTAAAAAGAAAATCCTAATGTGATTTTTTTATAATGTGTTTATTCTTTATCTTATCCTAGTGACTAAAATCTTCTCCATGGCTGGATCCCTAATAATATTCCTTTACGTGCTAAGTGGTATCTAGAGAGTGGGATAGGTTTAATAAATACCCTAATCCTAACGTGTACCCTAAACCTAACCCATACCCTAACCCTAACGCGTACCCTAACCCTAACAAAAAACCTAACCCTAACACGTACGCTAATCCTAACCCGTACCCTAAACCAATCCCTAACCCTAAAACTAACCCTAACCCTAACCCTAACCCTAACCCTTACCCTACGCCGTACCCTCACCCGTACCCTAACCCGTACCCTAAGACGTACCCTAACCCTAACCCTAACCCATAACCTACGCCGTACCCTCACCCGTACCCTAACCCGTATCCTAAGCCGTACCCTAACCCTAACCCTAACCCTAACCCTAACCCATAACCTACGCCGTACCCTCACCCGTACCCTAACACGTACCCTAAGAAGTACCGTAACCCTAACCCTAACACTAACCCTAACCCTAACCCACACTCTACGCCGTACCCTAACCCGTACCCTAACACGTATCCTAAGCCGTACCCTAACCCTAAGCAATACCCTACGCAGTACCCTCACCCGTACCCTATCCCATACCCTAAGCCGTACCCTAACCCTAACACTAACCCTAACCCTAACCCTAACCCTAAACTACCCTTGATTGCTTTTGCCTCTATTAGATTTCCTAAGCACTAGTGTTTTAAGGAACAGGTTAAAAAGAAAATCCTAATGTGATTTTTTTATAATGTGTTTATTCTTTATCTTATCCTAGTGACTAAAATCTTCTCCATGGCTGGATCCCTAATAATATTCCTTTACGTGCTAAGTGGTATCTAGAGAGTGGGATAGGTTTAATAAATACCCTAATCCTAACGTGTACCCTAACCCTAACCCATACCCTAACCCTAACGCGTACCCTAACCCTAACCGAAAACCTAACCCTAACACGTACGCTAATCCTAACCCGTACCCTAAACCAATCCCTAACCCTAAAACTAACCCTAACCCTAACCCTAACCCTAAACCTTACCCTACTCCGTACCCTCACCCGTACCCTAACCCGTACCCTAAGACGTACCCTAACCCTAACCCTAACCCATACGCTATGCCGTACCCTCAGCCGTACCCTAACCCGTATCCTAAGCCATACCCTAACCCTAACCCTAACCCTAACCCTAACCCTAACCCATACCCTATGCCATACCCTAACCCGTACCCTAACCCGTATCCTAAGCCGTATCCTAACCCTAACCAATACCCTACGCAGTACCCTCACCCGTACCCTCACCCGTACCCTAAGCCGTACCCTAACCCCAACCCTAACCCTAACTCTAACCCTAACCCCTACCCTACGCCGTACCCTCACCCGTACCCTATCCCATACGCTAAGCCGTACCCTAACCCTAACACTAACACTAACCCTAACCCTAACCCTAACCCATACCCTACGCCGTACCCTCACCCGTAACCTAACCCGTACCCAAAGCCGTACCCTAACCCTAACCCTAACCTATACACTACGCCGTACCCTCACCCGTACCCTAACCCGTACCCTAAGCCGTACCCTAACTCTAACCCTAACCCTAACCCTAACCCTTACCCATACCCTGCGCCGTACCCTAACCCATACAATAACCTGTATCCTAAGCCTTAACCTAACCCTAACCAATGACCTACACAGTACCCTCACCCGTACCCTAAGCCATACCCTAACCCTAACCCTAACACTAACCCTAACCCTAAACCCTACCCTATGCCGTACCCTCACCCATACCCTATCCCATACCCTAAGCCGTACCCTAACCCTAACACTAACCCTAACCCTAACCCTAACCCTAAACTACCCTTGACTGCTTTTGCCTCCATTAGATTTCCTAAGCACTAGTGTTTTAAGGAACAGGTTAAAAAGAAAATCCTAAAGTGATTTTTTTATAATGTGTTTATTCTTTATCTTATCCTAGTAACGAAAATCTTCTCCATGGCTGGACCCTAAATAATATTCCTTTACGTGCTAAGTGGTATCTAGAGAGTGGGATAGGTTTAATAAATACCCTAATCCTAACGTGTACCCTAACCCTAACCCTAATGCGTACCCTAACCCTAACCCAAACCCTAACCCTAACACGTACGCTAATCCTCACCCGTACCCTAAACCAATCCCTAACCCTAAAACTAACCCTAACCCTAACCCTAACCCTAACCCATACGCTACGCCGTACCCTCACCCATACCCTAACCCGTATCCTAAGCCGTACCCTAACCCTAAACCTAACCCTAACCTCTACCCTACGCCGTACCCTCACCCGTACCCTAACCCGTACCCAAAGCCTTACCCTAACCCTAACCCTAACCCTCACCCATACCCAACGCCGTAACCTAACCCATATCCTAACCCGTATCCTAAGCCGTACCCTAACCCTAACCAATAACCTATGCAGTACCCTCACCAGTACCCTCACCGGTATCCTAAGCCCTCCCCTAACCCTAACCCTAACCCTAACCCTAAACTACCCTTTACTGCTTTTGCCTCCATTAGATTTCCTAAACACTAGTGTTTTAAGGAACAGGTTAAAAAGAAAACCTTATGTGATTTTTTTATAATGTGTTTATTCTTTATCTTATCCTAGTGACTAAAATCTTCTCCATGGCTGAACCCCAAATAATATTCCTTTACGTGCTAAGTGGTATCTAGAGAGTGGGATAGGTTTAATAAATACCCTAATCCTAAAGTGTACCCTAAACCTAACCCATACCCTAACCCTAACGCGTACCCTAACCCTAACCAAAACCCTAACCCGAACACGTATGCTAATCCTAACCCGTGCCCTAAACCAATCCCTAACCCTAAAACTAACCCTAACCCTAACCCTAACCCTAACCCATAACCTACACCGTACCCTCACCCGTACCCTAACCCGTACCCTAAGCCGTACCCTAACCCTAACCCTAAAACATATGCTACGCCGTACCCTCACCCGTACCCTAACCCGTATCCTAAGCCGTACCCTAACCCTAACCCTAACCCTAAACTATACCCTACGCCGTAACCTCACCCGTACCCTAACCCGTACCCTAAGCCGTACCCTAACCCTAACCCTAACCCTAACCCTAACCCTAACCCTAACCCATACCGTACGCCATACCCTAACACGTACCCTAACCCGTATCCTAAGCCGTACCCTAACCCTAACCAATACCCTACGCAGTATCCTCACCCATAGCCTCACCCGTACCCTAAGCCATACCCTAACCCTAACCCTAACACTAACCCTAACCCTAAACCCTACCCTATGCCGTACCCTCACCCATACCCTATCCCATACCCTAAGCCGTACCCTAACCCTAACACTAACCCTAACCCTAACCCTAACCCTAAACTACCCTTGACTGCTTTTGCCTCCATTAGATTTCCTAAGCACTAGTGTTTTAAGGAACAGGTTAAAAAGAAAATCCTAATGTGATTTTTTTATAATGTGTTTATTCTTTATCTTATCCTAGTAACGAAAATCTTCTCCATGGCTGGACCCTAAATAATATTCCTTTACGTGCTAAGTGGTATCTAGAGAGTGGGATAGGTTTAATAAATACCCTAATCCTAACGTGTACCCTAACCCTAACCCATACCCTAACCCTAACGCGTACCCTAACCCTAACCGAAAACCTAACCCTAACAGGTACGCTAATCCTAACCCGTACCCTAAACCAATCCCTAACCCTAAAACTAACCCTAACCCTAACCCTAACCCTAAACCTTACCCTACGCCGTACCCTCACCCGTACCCTAACCCGTACCCTAAGACGTACCTTAACCCTAACCCTAACCCATACGCTACGCCGTACCCTCACCCGTACCCTAACCCGTATCCTAAGCCGTACCCTAACCCTAACCCTAACCCTAACCCTAACCCTAACCCATACCCTACGCCATACCCTAACCCGTACCCTAACCCGTATCCTAAGCCGTATCCTAACCCTAACCAATACCCTACGCAGTACCCTCACCCGTACCCTCACCCGTACCCTAAGCCGTACCCTAACCCCAACCCTAACCCTAACTCTAACCCTAACCCCTACCCTACGCCGTACCCTCACCCGTACCCTATCCCATACGCTAAGCCGTACCCTAACCCTAACACTAACACTAACCCTAACCCTAACCCTAACCCATACCCTACGCCGTACCCTCACCCGTAACCTAACCCGTACCCAAAGCCGTACCCTAACACTAACCCTAACCTATACACTACGCCGTACCCTCACCCGTACCCTAACCCGTACCCTAAGCCGTACCCTAACTCTAACCCTAACCCTAACCCTAACCCTTACCCATACCCTGCGCCGTACCCTAACCCATACAATAACCTGTATCCTAAGCCTTAACCTAACCCTAACCAATGACCTACACAGTACCCTCACCCGTACCCTAAGCCATACCCTAACCCTAACCCTAACACTAACCCTAACCCTAAACCCTACCCTATGCCGTACCCTCACCCATACCCTATCCCATAACCTAAGCCGTACCCTAACCCTAACACTAACCCTAACCCTAACCCTAAACTACCCTTGACTGCTTTTGCCTCCATTAGATTTCCTAAGCACTAGTGTTTTAAGGAACAGGTTAAAAAGAAAATCCTAATGTGATTTTTTTATAATGTGTTTATTCTTTATCTTATCCTAGTAACGAAAATCTTCTCCATGGCTGGACCCTAAATAATATTCCTTTACGTGCTAAGTGGTATCTAGAGAGTGGGATAGGTTTAATAAATACCCTAATCCTAACGTGTACCCTAACCCTAACCCTAATGCGTACCCTAACCCTAACCCAAACCCTAACCCTAACACGTACGCTAATCCTCACCCGTACCCTAAACCAATCCCTAACCCTAAAACTAACCCTAACCCTAACCCTAACCCTAACCCATACGCTACGCCGTACCCTCACCCATACCCTAACCCGTATCCTAAGCCGTACCCTAACCCTAAACCTAACCCTAACCTCTACCCTATGCCGTACCCTCACCCGTACCCTAACCCGTACCCAAAGCCTTACCCTAACCCTAACCCTAACCCTCACCCATACCCAACGCCGTAACCTAACCCATATCCTAACCCGTATCCTAAGCCGTACCCTAACCCTAACCAATAACCTACGCAGTACCCTCACCAGTACCCTCACCGGTATCCTAAGCCCTCCCCTAACCCTAACCCTAACCCTAACCCTAAACTACCCTTTACTGCTTTTGCCTCCATTAGATTTCCTAAACACTAGTGTTTTAAGGAACAGGTTAAAAAGAAAACCTTATGTGATTTTTTTATAATGTGTTTATTCTTTATCTTATCCTAGTGACTAAAATCTTCTCCATGGCTGAACCCCAAATAATAATCCTTTACGTGCTAAGTGGTATCTAGAGAGTGGGATAGGTTTAATAAATACCCTAATCCTAAAGTGTACCCTAAACCTAACCCATACCCTAACCCTAACGTGTACCCTAACCCTAACCAAAACCCTAACCCGAACACGTATGCTAATCCTAACCCGTACCCTAAACCAATCCCTAACCCTAAAACTAACCCTAACCCTAACCCTAACCCTAACCCGTAACCTACACCGTACCCTCACCCGTACCCTAACCCGTACCCTAAGCCGTACCCTAACCCTAACCCTAAAACATATGCTACGCCGTACCCTCACCCGTACCCTAACCCGTATCCTAAGCCGTACCCTAACCCTAACCCTAACCCTAAACTATACCCTACGCCGTAACCTCACCCGTACCCTAACCCGTACCCTAAGCCGTACCCTAACCCTAACCCTAACCCTAACCCTAACCCATACCGTACGCCATACCCTAACACGTACCCTAACCCGTATCCTAAGCCGTACCCTAACCCTAACCAATACCCTACGCAGTATCCTCACCCATAGCCTCACCCGTACCCTAAGCCGTACCCTAACCCTAACCCTAACCCTAACCCTAACCCTAACCCCTACCCTATGCCATACCCTCACCTGTACCCTATCCCATAACTTAAGCCGTACCATAACCCTAACACTAACCCTAACCCTAACCCATAACCTACGCCGTACCCTCACCCGTACCCTAACCCGTATCCTAAGCCGTACCCTAACCCTAACCCTAACCCTAACCCTAACCCTAACCCATAACCTACGCCGTACCCTCACCCGTACCCTAACACATACCCTAAGACGTACCGTAACCCTAACCCTAACACTAACCCTAACCTTAACCCACACTCTACGCCGTACCCTAACCCATACCCTAACACGTATCCTAAGCCGTACCCTAACCCTAACCAATACCCTACGCAGTACCCTCACCCGTACCCTCACCCGTACCCTAAGCCATACCCTAACCCTAACACTAACCCTAACCCTAAGCCCTACCCTATGCCGTACCCTCACCCATACCCTATCCCATACCCTAAGCCGTACCCTAACCCTAACACTAACCCTAACCCTAACCCTAACCCTAAACTACCCTTGACTGCTTTTGCCTCCATTAGATTTCCTAAGCACTAGTGTTTTAAGGAACAGGTTAAAAAGAAAATCCTAATGTGATTTTTTTATAATGTGTTTATTCTTTATCTTATCCTAGTAACGAAAATCTTCTCCATGGCTGGACCCTAAATAATATTCCTTTACGTGCTAAGTGGTATCTAGAGAGTGGGATAGGTTTAATAAATACCCTAATCCTAACGTGTACCCTAACCCTAACCCTAATGCGTACCCTAACCCTAACCCAAACCCTAACCCTAACACGTACGCTAATCCTCACCCGTACCCTAAACCAATCCCTAACCCTAAAACTAACCCTAACCCTAACCCTAACCCTAACCCATACGCTACGCCGTACCCTCACCCATACCCTAACCCGTATCCTAAGCCGTACCCTAACCCTAAACCTAACCCTAACCTCTACCCTACGCCGTACCCTCACCCGTACCCTAACCCGTACCCAAAGCCTTACCCTAACCCTAACCCTAACCCTCACCCATACCCAACGCCGTAACCTAACCCATATCCTAACCCGTATCCTAAGCCGTACCCTAACCCTAACCAATAACCTACGCAGTACCCTCACCAGTACCCTCACCGGTATCCTAAGCCCTCCCCTAACCCTAACCCTAACCCTAACCCTAAACTACCCTTTACTGCTTTTGCCTCCATTAGATTTCCTAAACACTAGTGTTTTAAGGAACAGGTTAAAAAGAAAACCTTATGTGATTTTTTTATAATGTGTTTATTCTTTATCTTATCCTAGTGACTAAAATCTTCTCCATGGCTGAACCCCAAATAATATTCCTTTACGTGCTAAGTGGTATCTAGAGAGTGGGATAGGTTTAATAAATACCCTAATCCTAAAGTGTACCCTAAACCTAACCCATACCCTAACCCTAACGCGTACCCTAACCCTAACCAAAACCTTAACCCGAACACGTATGCTAATCCTAACCCGTACCCTAAACCAATCCCTAACCCTAAAACTAACCCTAACCCTAACCCTAACCCTAACCCATAACCTACACCGTACCCTCACCCGTACCCTAACCCGTACCCTAAGCCGTACCCTAACCCTAACCCTAAAACATATGCTACGCCGTACCCTCACCCGTACCCTAACCCGTATCCTAAGCCGTACCCTAACCCTAACCCTAACCCTAAACTATACCCTACGGCGTAACCTCACCCGTACCCTAACCCGTACCCTAAGCCGTACCCTAACCCTAACCCTAACCCTAACCCAGCCCTAACCCTAACCCATACCGTACGCCATACCCTAACACGTACCCTAACCCGTATCCTAAGCCGTACCCTAACCCTAACCAATACCCTACGCAGTATCCTCACCCATAGCCTCACCCGTACCCTAAGCCATACCCTAACCCTAACCCTAACACTAACCCTAACCCTAAACCCTACCCTATGCCGTACCCTCACCCATACCCTATCCCATACCCTAAGCCGTACCCTAACCCTAACACTAACCCTAACCCTAACCCTAACCCTAAACTACCCTTGACTGCTTTTGCCTCCATTAGATTTCCTAAGCACTAGTGTTTTAAGGAACAGGTTAAAAAGAAAATCCTAATGTGATTTTTTTATAATGTGTTTATTCTTTATCTTATCCTAGTAACGAAAATCTTCTCCATGGCTGGACCCTAAATAATATTCCTTTACGTGCTAAGTGGTATCTAGAGAGTGGGATAGGTTTAATAAATACCCTAATCCTAACGTGTACCCTAACCCTAACCCATACCCTAACCCTAACGCGTACCCTAACCCTAACCGAAAACCTAACCCTAACAGGTACGCTAATCCTAACCCGTACCCTAAACCAATCCCTAACCCTAAAACTAACCCTAACCCTAACCCTAACCCTAAACCTTACCCTACGCCGTACCCTCACCCGTACCCTAACCCGTACCCTAAGACGTACCCTAACCCTAACCCTAACCCATACGCTACGCCGTACCCTCACCCGTACCCTAACCCGTATCCTAAGCTGTACACTAACCCTAACCCTAACCCTAACCCTAACCCTAACCCATACCCTACGCCATACCCTAACCCGTACCCTAACCCGTATCCTAAGCCGTATCCTAACCCTAACCAATACCCTACGCAGTACCCTCACCCGTACCCTCACCCGTACCCTAAGCCATACCCTAACCCCAACCCTAACCCTAACTCTAACCCTAACCCCTACCCTACGCCGTACCCTCACCCGTACCCTATCCCATACGCTAAGCCGTACCCTAACCCTAACACTAACACTAACCCTAACCCTAACCCTAACCCATACCCTACGCCGTACCCTCACCCGTAACCTAACCCGTACCCAAAGCCGTACCCTAACACTAACCCTAACCTATACACTACGCCGTACCCTCACCCGTACCCTAACCCGTACCCTAAGCCGTACCCTAACTCTAACCCTAACCCTAACCCTAACCCTTACCCATACCCTGCGCCGTACCCTAACCCATACAATAACCTGTATCCTAAGCCTTAACCTAACCCTAACCAATGACCTACACAGTACCCTCACCCGTACCCTAAGCCATACCCTAACCCTAACCCTAACACTAACCCTAACCCTAAACCCTACCCTATGCCGTACCCTCACCCATACCCTATCCCATACCCTAAGCCGTACCCTAACCCTAACACTAACCCTAACCCTAACCCTAAACTACCCTTGACTGCTTTTGCCTCCATTAGATTTCCTAAGCACTAGTGTTTTAAGGAACAGGTTAAAAAGAAAATCCTAATGTGATTTTTTTATAATGTGTTTATTCTTTATCTTATCCTAGTAACGAAAATCTTCTCCATGGCTGGACCCTAAATAATATTCCTTTACGTGCTAAGTGGTATCTAGAGAGTGGGATAGGTTTAATAAATACCCTAATCCTAACGTGTACCCTAACCCTAACCCTAATGCGTACCCTAACCCTAACCCAAACCCTAACCCTAACACGTACGCTAATCCTCACCCGTACCCTAAACCAATCCCTAACCCTAAAACTAACCCTAACCCTAACCCTAACCCTAACCCATACGCTACGCCGTACCCTCACCCATACCCTAACCCGTATCCTAAGCCGTACCCTAACCCTAAACCTAACCCTAACCTCTACCCTACGCCGTACCCTCACCCGTACCCTAACCCGTACCCAAAGCCTTACCCTAACCCTAACCCTAACCCTCACCCATACCCAACGCCGTAACCTAACCCATATCCTAACCCGTATCCTAAGCCGTACCCTAACCCTAACCAATAACCTACGCAGTACCCTCACCAGTACCCTCACCGGTATCCTAAGCCCTCCCCTAACCCTAACCCTAACCCTAACCCTAAACTACCCTTTACTGCTTTTGCCTCCATTAGATTTCCTAAACACTAGTGTTTTAAGGAACAGGTTAAAAAGAAAACCTTATGTGATTTTTTTATAATGTGTTTATTCTTTATCTTATCCTAGTGACTAAAATCTTCTCCATGGCTGAACCCCAAATAATAATCCTTTACGTGCTAAGTGGTATCTAGAGAGTGGGATAGGTTTAATAAATACCCTAATCCTAAAGTGTACCCTAAACCTAACCCATACCCTAACCCTAACGCGTACCCTAACCCTAACCAAAACCCTAACCCGAACACGTATGCTAATCCTAACCCGTACCCTAAACCAATCCCTAACCCTAAAACTAACCCTAACCCTAACCCTAACCCTAACCCATAACCTACACCGTACCCTCACCCGTACCCTAACCCGTACCCTAAGCCGTACCCTGACCCTAACCCTAAAACATATGCTACGCCGTACCCTCACCCGTACCCTAACCCGTATCCTAAGCCGTACCCTAACCCTAACCCTAACCCTAAACTATACCCTACGCCGTAACCTCACCCGTACCCTAACCCGTACCCTAAGCCGTACCCTAACCCTAACCTAACCCTAACCCTAACCCATACCGTACGCCATACCCTAACACGTACCCTAACCCGTATCCTAAGCCGTACCCTAACCCTAACCAATACCCTACGCAGTATCCTCACCCATAGCCTCACCCGTACCCTAAGCCGTACCCTAACCCTAACCCTAACCCTAACCCTAACCCTAACCCCTACCCTATGCCATACCCTCACCTGTACCCTATCCCATAACTTAAGCCGTACCATAACCCTAACACTAACCCTAACCCTAACCCATAACCTACGCCGTACCCTCACCCGTACCCTAACCCGTATCCTAAGCCGTACCCTAACCCTAACCCTAACCCTAACCCTAACCCATAACCTACGCCGTACCCTCACCCGTACCCTAACACATACCCTAAGACGTACCGTAACCCTAAACCTAACACTAACCCTAACCTTAACCCACACTCTACGCCGTACCCTAACCCGTACCCTAACACGTATCCTAAGCCGTACCCTAACCCTAACCAATACCCTACGCAGTACCCTCACCCGTACCCTCACCCGTACCCTAAGCCATACCCTAACCCTAACACTAACCCTAACCCTAAACCCTACCCTATGCCGTACCCTCACCCATACCCTATCCCATACCCTAAGCCGTACCCTAACCCTAACACTAACCCT
This sequence comes from Eubalaena glacialis, assembly GCF_028564815.1. Taxonomy (NCBI): domain Eukaryota; kingdom Metazoa; phylum Chordata; class Mammalia; order Artiodactyla; family Balaenidae; genus Eubalaena; species Eubalaena glacialis. The sequence continues at coordinate 830,571 of NW_026871814.1, read as the reverse complement.
AACCCTAACCCTAACCCTAAACTACCCTTGACTGCTTTTGCCTCCATTAGATTTCCTAAGCACTAGTGTTTTAAGGAACAGGTTAAAAAGAAAATCCTAAAGTGATTTTTTTATAATGTGTTTATTCTTTATCTTATCCTAGTAACGAAAATCTTCTCCATGGCTGGACCCTAAATAATATTCCTTTACGTGCTAAGTGGTATCTAGAGAGTGGGATAGGTTTAATAAATACCCTAATCCTAACGTGTACCCTAACCCTAACCCAAACCCTAACCCTAACACGTACGCTAATCCTCACCCGTACCCTAAACCAATCCCTAACCCTAAAACTAACCCTAACCCTAACCCTAACCCTAACCCATACGCTACGCCGTACCCTCACCCATACCCTAACCCGTATCCTAAGCCGTACCCTAACCCTAAACCTAACCCTAACCTCTACCCTACGCCGCACCCTCACCCGTACCCTAACCCGTACCCAAAGCCTTACCCTAACCCTAACCCTAACCCTCACCCATACCCAACGCCGTAACCTAACCCATATCCTAACCCGTATCCTAAGCCGTACCCTAACCCTAACCAATAACCTACGCAGTACCCTCACCAGTACCCTCACCGGTATCCTAAGCCCTACCCTAACCCTAACCCTAACCCTAACCCTAAACTACCCTTTACTGCTTTTGCCTCCATTAGATTTCCTAAACACTAGTGTTTTAAGGAACAGGTTAAAAAGAAAACCTTATGTGATTTTTTTATAATGTGTTTATTCTTTATCTTATCCTAGTGACTAAAATCTTCTCCATGGCTGAACCCCAAATAATATTCCTTTACGTGCTAAGTGGTATCTAGAGAGTGGGATAGGTTTAATAAATACCCTAATCCTAAAGTGTACCCTAAACCTAACCCATACCCTAACCCTAACGCGTACCCTAACCCTAACCAAAACCCTAACCCGAACACGTATGCTAATCCTAACCCGTACCCTAAACCAATCCCTAACCCTAAAACTAACCCTAACCCTAACCCTAACCCTAACCCATAACCTACACCGTACCCTCACCCGTACCCTAACCCGTACCCTAAGCCGTACCCTGACCCTAACCCTAAAACATATGCTACGCCGTACCCTCACCCGTACCCTAACCCGTATCCTAAGCCGTACCCTAACCCTAACCCTAACCCTAAACTATACCCTACGCCGTAACCTCACCCGTACCCTAACCCGTACCCTAAGCCGTACCCTAACCCTAACCCTAACCCTAACCCTAACCCATACCGTACGCCATACCCTAACACGTACCCTAACCCGTATCCTAAGCCGTACCCTAACCCTAACCAATACCCTACGCAGTATCCTCACCCATAGCCTCACCCGTACCCTAAGCCGTACCCTAACCCTAACCCTAACCCTAACCCTAACCCTAACCCCTACCCTATGCCATACCCTCACCTGTACCCTATCCCATAACTTAAGCCGTACCATAACCCTAACACTAACCCTAACCCTAACCCATAACCTACGCCGTACCCTCACCCGTACCCTAACCCGTATCCTAAGCCGTACCCTAACCCTAACCCTAACCCTAACCCTAACCCATAACCTACGCCGTACCCTCACCCGTACCCTAACACATACCCTAAGACGTACCGTAACCCTAAACCTAACACTAACCCTAACCTTAACCCACACTCTACGCCGTACCCTAACCCGTACCCTAACACGTATCCTAAGCCGTACCCTAACCCTAACCAATACCCTACGCAGTACCCTCACCCGTACCCTCACCCGTACCCTAAGCCATACCCTAACCCTAACACTAACCCTAACCCTAAACCCTACCCTATGCCGTACCCTCACCCATACCCTATCCCATACCCTAAGCCGTACCCTAACCCTAACACTAACCCTAACCCTAACCCTAACCCTAAACTACCCTTGACTGCTTTTGCCTCCATTAGATTTCCTAAGCACTAGTGTTTTAAGGAACAGGTTAAAAAGAAAATCCTAATGTGATTTTTTTATAATGTGTTTATTCTTTATCTTATCCTAGTAACGAAAATCTTCTCCATGGCTGGACCCTAAATAATATTCCTTTACGTGCTAAGTGGTATCTAGAGAGTGGGATAGGTTTAATAAATACCCTAATCCTAACGTGTACCCTAACCCTAACCCAAACCCTAACCCTAACACGTACGCTAATCCTCACCCGTACCCTAAACCAATCCCTAACCCTAAAACTAACCCTAACCCTAACCCTAACCCTAACCCATACGCTACGCCGTACCCTCACCCATACCCTAACCCGTATCCTAAGCCGTACCCTAACCCTAAACCTAACCCTAACCTCTACCCTACGCCGCACCCTCACCCGTACCCTAACCCGTACCCAAAGCCTTACCCTAACCCTAACCCTAACCCTCACCCATACCCAACGCCGTAACCTAACCCATATCCTAACCCGTATCCTAAGCCGTACCCTAACCCTAACCAATAACCTACGCAGTACCCTCACCAGTACCCTCACCGGTATCCTAAGCCCTACCCTAACCCTAACCCTAACCCTAACCCTAAACTACCCTTTACTGCTTTTGCCTCCATTAGATTTCCTAAACACTAGTGTTTTAAGGAACAGGTTAAAAAGAAAACCTTATGTGATTTTTTTATAATGTGTTTATTCTTTATCTTATCCTAGTGACTAAAATCTTCTCCATGGCTGAACCCCAAATAATATTCCTTTACGTGCTAAGTGGTATCTAGAGAGTGGGATAGGTTTAATAAATACCCTAATCCTAAAGTGTACCCTAAACCTAACCCATACCCTAACCCTAACGCGTACCCTAACCCTAACCAAAACCCTAACCCGAACACGTATGCTAATCCTAACCCGTACCCTAAACCAATCCCTAACCCTAAAACTAACCCTAACCCTAACCCTAACCCTAACCCATAACCTACACCGTACCCTCACCCGTACCCTAACCCGTACCCTAAGCCGTACCCTAACCCTAACCCTAAACCATATGCTACGCCGTACCCTCACCCGTACCCTAACCCGTATCCTAAGCCGTACCCTAACCCTAACACTAACCCTAAACTATACCCTACGCCGTAACCTCACCCGTACCCTAACCCGTACCCTAAGCCGTACCCTAACCCTAACCCTAACCCTAACCCTAACCCTAACCCTAACCCATACCGTACGCCATACCCTAACACGTACCCTAACCCGTATCCTAAGCCGTACCCTAACCCTAACCAATACCCTACGCATTATCCTCACCCATAGCCTCACCCGTGCCCTAAGCCGTACCCTAACCCTAACCCTAACCCTAACCCTAACCCTAACACCTACCCTATGCCATACCCTCACCTGTACCCTATCCCATAACCTAAGCCGTACCATAACCCTAACACTAACCCTAACCCTAACCCATAACCTACGCCGTACCCTCACCCGTACCCTAACCCGTATCCTAAGCCGTACCCTAACCCTAACCCTAACCCTAACCCTAACCCATAACCTACGCCGTACCCTCACCCGTACCCTAACACGTACCCTAAGAAGTACCGTAACCCTAAACCTAACACTAACCCTAACCCTAACCCACACTCTACGCCGTACCCTAACCCGTACCCTAACACGTATCCTAAGCCGTACCCTAACCCTAAGCAATACCCTACGCAGTACCCTCACCCGTACCCTCACCCGTACCCTATCCCATACCCTAAGCCGTACCCTAACCCTAACACTAACCCTAACCCTAACCCTAACCCTAAACTACCCTTGATTGCTTTTGCCTCTATTAGATTTCCTAAGCACTAGTGTTTTAAGGAACAGGTTAAAAAGAAAATCCTAATGTGATTTTTTTATAATGTGTTTATTCTTTATCTTATCCTAGTGACTAAAATCTTCTCCATGGCTGGATCCCTAATAATATTCCTTTACGTGCTAAGTGGTATCTAGAGAGTGGGATAGGTTTAATAAATACCCTAATCCTAACGTGTACCCTAACCCTAACCCATACCCTAACCCTAACGCGTACCCTAACCCTAACCGAAAACCTAACCCTAACACGTACGCTAATCCTAACCCGTACCCTAAACCAATCCCTAACCCTAAAACTAACCCTAACCCTAACCCTAACCCTAAACCTTACCCTACGCCGTACCCTCACCCGTACCCTAACCCGTACCCTAAGACGTACCCTAACCCTAACCCTAACCCATACGCTATGCCGTACCCTCAGCCGTACCCTAACCCGTATCCTAAGCCATACCCTAACCCTAACCCTAACCCTAACCCTAACCCTAACCCATACCCTATGCCATACCCTAACCCGTACCCTAACCCGTATCCTAAGCCGTATCCTAACCCTAACCAATACCCTACGCAGTACCCTCACCCGTACCCTCACCCGTACCCTAAGCCGTACCCTAACCCCAACCCTAACCCTAACTCTAACCCTAACCCCTACCCTACGCCGTACCCTCACCCGTACCCTATCCCATACGCTAAGCCGTACCCTAACCCTAACACTAACACTAACCCTAACCCTAACCCTAACCCATACCCTACGCCGTACCCTCACCCGTAACCTAACCCGTACCCAAAGCCGTACCCTAACCCTAACCCTAACCTATACCCTACGCCGTACCCTCACACGTACCCTAACCCGTACCCTAAGCCGTACCCTAACTCTAACCCTAACCCTAACCCTAACCCTTACCCATACCCTGCGCCGTACCCTAACCCATACAATAACCTGTATCCTAAGCCTTAACCTAACCCTAACCAATGACCTACACAGTACCCTCACCCGTACCCTAAGCCATACCCTAACCCTAACCCTAACACTAACCCTAACCCTAAACCCTACCCTATGCCGTACCCTCACCCATACCCTATCCCATACCCTAAGCCGTACCCTAACCCTAACACTAACCCTAACCCTAACCCTAACCCTAAACTACCCTTGACTGCTTTTGCCTCCATTAGATTTCCTAAGCACTAGTGTTTTAAGGAACAGGTTAAAAAGAAAATCCTAATGTGATTTTTTTATAATGTGTTTATTCTTTATCTTATCCTAGTAACGAAAATCTTCTCCATGGCTGGACCCTAAATAATATTCCTTTACGTGCTAAGTGGTATCTAGAGAGTGGGATAGGTTTAATAAATACCCTAATCCTAACGTGTACCCTAACCCTAACCCTAATGCGTACCCTAACCCTAACCCAAACCCTAACCCTAACACGTACGCTAATCCTCACCCGTACCCTAAACCAATCCCTAACCCTAAAACTAACCCTAACCCTAACCCTAACCCTAACCCATACGCTACGCCGTACCCTCACCCATACCCTAACCCGTATCCTAAGCCGTACCCTAACCCTAAACCTAACCCTAACCTCTACCCTACGCCGTACCCTCACCCGTACCCTAACCCGTACCCAAAGCCTTACCCTAACCCTAACCCTAACCCTCACCCATACCCAATGCCGTAACCTAACCCATATCCTAACCCGTATCCTAAGCCGTACCCTAACCCTAACCAATAACCTACGCAGTACCCTCACCAGTACCCTCACCGGTATCCTAAGCCCTCCCCTAACCCTAACCCTAACCCTAACCCTAAACTACCCTTTACTGCTTTTGCCTCCATTAGATTTCCTAAACACTAGTGTTTTAAGGAACAGGTTAAAAAGAAAACCTTATGTGATTTTTTTATAATGTGTTTATTCTTTATCTTATCCTAGTGACCAAAATCTTCTCCATGGCTGAACCCCAAATAATATTCCTTTACGTGCTAAGTGGTATCTAGAGAGTGGGATAGGTTTAATAAATACCCTAATCCTAAAGTGTACCCTAAACCTAACCCATACCCTAACCCTAACGCGTACCCTAACCCTAACCAAAACCCTAACCCGAACACGTATGCTAATCCTAACCCGTACCCTAAACCAATCCCTAACCCTAAAACTAACCCTAACCCTAACCCTAACCCTAACCCATAACCTACACCGTACCCTCACCCGTACCCTAACCCGTACCCTAAGCCGTACCCTAACCCTAACCCTAAAACATATGCTACGCCGTACCCTCACCCGTACCCTAACCCGTATCCTAAGCCGTACCCTAACCCTAACCCTAACCCTAAACTATACCCTACGCCGTAACCTCACCCGTACCCTAACCCGTACCCTAAGCCGTACCCTAACCCTAACCCTAACCCTAACCCTAACCCTAACCCTAACCCATACCGTACGCCATACCCTAACACGTACCCTAACCCGTATCCTAAGCCGTACCCTAACCCTAACCAATACCCTACGCAGTATCCTCACCCATAGCCTCACCCGTACCCTAAGCCATACCCTAACCCTAACCCTAACACTAACCCTAACCCTAAACCCTACCCTATGCCGTACCCTCACCCATACCCTATCCCATACCCTAAGCCGTACCCTAACCCTAACACTAACCCTAACCCTAACCCTAACCCTAAACTACCCTTGACTGCTTTTGCCTCCATTAGATTTCCTAAGCACTAGTGTTTTAAGGAACAGGTTAAAAAGAAAATCCTAATGTGATTTTTTTATAATGTGTTTATTCTTTATCTTATCCTAGTAACGAAAATCTTCTCCATGGCTGGACCCTAAATAATATTCCTTTACGTGCTAAGTGGTATCTAGAGAGTGGGATAGGTTTAATAAATACCCTAATCCTAACGTGTACCCTAACCCTAACCCATACCCTAACCCTAACGCGTACCCTAACCCTAACCGAAAACCTAACCCTAACAGGTACGCTAATCCTAACCCGTACCCTAAACCAATCCCTAACCCTAAAACTAACCCTAACCCTAACCCTAACCCTAAACCTTACCCTACGCCGTACCCTCACCCGTACCCTAACCCGTACCCTAAGACGTACCCTAACCCTAACCCTAACCCATACGCTACGCCGTACCCTCACCCGTACCCTAACCCGTATCCTAAGCCGTACCCTAACCCTAACCCTAACCCTAACCCTAACCCTAACCCATACCCTACGCCATACCCTAACCCGTACCCTAACCCGTATCCTAAGCCGTATCCTAACCCTAACCAATACCCTACGCAGTACCCTCACCCGTACCCTCACCCGTACCCTAAGCCGTACCCTAACCCCAACCCTAACCCTAACTCTAACCCTAACCCCTACCCTACGCCGTACCCTCACCCGTACCCTATCCCATACGCTAAGCCGTACCCTAACCCTAACACTAACACTAACCCTAACCCTAACCCTAACCCATACCCTACGCCGTACCCTCACCCGTAACCTAACCCGTACCCAAAGCCGTACCCTAACACTAACCCTAACCTATACACTACGCCGTACCCTCACCCGTACCCTAACCCGTACCCTAAGCCGTACCCTAACTCTAACCCTAACCCTAACCCTAACCCTTACCCATACCCTGCGCCGTACCCTAACCCATACAATAACCTGTATCCTAAGCCTTAACCTAACCCTAACCAATGACCTACACAGTACCCTCACCCGTACCCTAAGCCATACCCTAACCCTAACCCTAACACTAACCCTAACCCTAAACCCTACCCTATGCCGTACCCTCACCCATACCCTATCCCATACCCTAAGCCGTACCCTAACCCTAACACTAACCCTAACCCTAACCCTAAACTACCCTTGACTGCTTTTGCCTCCATTAGATTTCCTAAGCACTAGTGTTTTAAGGAACAGGTTAAAAAGAAAATCCTAATGTGATTTTTTTATAATGTGTTTATTCTTTATCTTATCCTAGTAACGAAAATCTTCTCCATGGCTGGACCCTAAATAATATTCCTTTACGTGCTAAGTGGTATCTAGAGAGTGGGATAGGTTTAATAAATACCCTAATCCTAACGTGTACCCTAACCCTAACCCTAATGCGTACCCTAACCCTAACCCAAACCCTAACCCTAACACGTACGCTAATCCTCACCCGTACCCTAAACCAATCCCTAACCCTAAAACTAACCCTAACCCTAACCCTAACCCTAACCCATACGCTACGCCGTACCCTCACCCATACCCTAACCCGTATCCTAAGCCGTACCCTAACCCTAAACCTAACCCTAACCTCTACCCTATGCCGTACCCTCACCCGTACCCTAACCCGTACCCAAAGCCTTACCCTAACCCTAACCCTAACCCTCACCCATACCCAACGCCGTAACCTAACCCATATCCTAACCCGTATCCTAAGCCGTACCCTAACCCTAACCAATAACCTACGCAGTACCCTCACCAGTACCCTCACCGGTATCCTAAGCCCTCCCCTAACCCTAACCCTAACCCTAACCCTAAACTACCCTTTACTGCTTTTGCCTCCATTAGATTTCCTAAACACTAGTGTTTTAAGGAACAGGTTAAAAAGAAAACCTTATGTGATTTTTTTATAATGTGTTTATTCTTTATCTTATCCTAGTGACTAAAATCTTCTCCATGGCTGAACCCCAAATAATAATCCTTTACGTGCTAAGTGGTATCTAGAGAGTGGGATAGGTTTAATAAATACCCTAATCCTAAAGTGTACCCTAAACCTAACCCATACCCTAACCCTAACGCGTACCCTAACCCTAACCAAAACCCTAACCCGAACACGTATGCTAATCCTAACCCGTACCCTAAACCAATTCCTAACCCTAAAACTAACCCTAACCCTAACCCTAACCCTAACCCATAACCTACACCGTACCCTCACCCGTACCCTAACCCATACCCTAAGCCGTACCCTAACCCTAACCCTAAAACATATGCTACGCCGTACCCTCACCCGTACCCTAACCCGTATCCTAAGCCGTACCCTAACCCTAACCCTAACCCTAAACTATACCCTACGCCGTAACCTCACCCGTACCCTAACCCGTACCCTAAGCCGTACCCTAACCCTAACCCTAACCCTAACCCTAACCCATACCGTACGCCATACCCTAACACGTACCCTAACCCGTATCCTAAGCCGTACCCTAACCCTAACCAATACCCTACGCAGTATCCTCACCCATAGCCTCACCCGTACCCTAAGCCGTACCCTAACCCTAACCCTAACCCTAACCCTAACCCTAACCCCTACCCTATGCCATACCCTCACCTGTACCCTATCCCATAACTTAAGCCGTACCATAACCCTAACACTAACCCTAACCCTAACCCATAACCTACGCCGTACCCTCAACCGTACCCTAACCCGTATCCTAAGCCGTACCCTAACCCTAACCCTAACCCTAACCCTAACCCATAACCTACGCCGTACCCTCACCCGTACCCTAACACATACCCTAAGACGTACTGTAACCCTAACCCTAACACTAACCCTAACCTTAACCCACACTCTACGCCGTACCCTAACCCGTACCCTAACACGTATCCTAAGCCGTACCCTAACCCTAACCAATACCCTACGCAGTACCCTCACCCGTACCCTCACCCGTACCCTAAGCCATACCCTAACCCTAACACTAACCCTAACCCTAAACCCTACCCTATGCCGTACCCTCACCCATACCCTATCCCATACCCTAAGCCGTACCCTAACCCTAACACTAACCCTAACCCTAACCCTAACCCTAAACTACCCTTGACTGCTTTTGCCTCCATTAGATTTCCTAAGCACTAGTGTTTTAAGGAACAGGTTAAAAAGAAAATCCTAATGTGATTTTTTTATAATGTGTTTATTCTTTATCTTATCCTAGTAACGAAAATCTTCTCCATGGCTGGACCCTAAATAATATTCCTTTACGTGCTAAGTGGTATCTAGAGAGTGGGATAGGTTTAATAAATACCCTAATCCTAACGTGTACCCTAACCCTAACCCAAACCCTAACCCTAACACGTACGCTAATCCTCACCCGTACCCTAAACCAATCCCTAACCCTAAAACTAACCCTAACCCTAACCCTAACCCTAACCCATACGCTACGCCGTACCCTCACCCATACCCTAACCCGTATCCTAAGCCGTACCCTAACCCTAAACCTAACCCTAACCTCTACCCTACGCCGCACCCTCACCCGTACCCTAACCCGTACCCAAAGCCTTACCCTAACCCTAACCCTAACCCTCACCCATACCCAACGCCGTAACCTAACCCATATCCTAACCCGTATCCTAAGCCGTACCCTAACCCTAACCAATAACCTACGCAGTACCCTCACCAGTACCCTCACCGGTATCCTAAGCCCTACCCTAACCCTAACCCTAACCCTAACCCTAAACTACCCTTTACTGCTTTTGCCTCCATTAGATTTCCTAAACACTAGTGTTTTAAGGAACAGGTTAAAAAGAAAACCTTATGTGATTTTTTTATAATGTGTTTATTCTTTATCTTATCCTAGTGACTAAAATCTTCTCCATGGCTGAACCCCAAATAATATTCCTTTACGTGCTAAGTGGTATCTAGAGAGTGGGATAGGTTTAATAAATACCCTAATCCTAAAGTGTACCCTAAACCTAACCCATACCCTAACCCTAACGCGTACCCTAACCCTAACCAAAACCCTAACCCGAACACGTATGCTAATCCTAACCCGTACCCTAAACCAATCCCTAACCCTAAAACTAACCCTAACCCTAACCCTAACCCTAACCCATAACCTACACCGTACCCTCACCCGTACCCTAACCCGTACCCTAAGCCGTACCCTAACCCTAACCCTAAACCATATGCTACGCCGTACCCTCACCCGTACCCTAACCCGTATCCTAAGCCGTACCCTAACCCTAACACTAACCCTAAACTATACCCTACGCCGTAACCTCACCCGTACCCTAACCCGTACCCTAAGCCATACCCTAACCCTAACCCTAACCCTAACCCTAACCCTAACCCTAACCCATACCGTACGCCATACCCTAACACGTACCCTAACCCTTATCCTAAGCCGTACCCTAACCCTAACCAATACCCTACGCATTATCCTCACCCATAGCCTCACCCGTGCCCTAAGCCGTACCCTAACCCTAACCCTAACCCTAACCCTAACCCTAACACCTACCCTATGCCATACCCTCACCTGTACCCTATCCCATAACCTAAGCCGTACCATAACCCTAACACTAACCCTAACCCTAACCCATAACCTACGCCGTACCCTCACCCGTACCCTAACCCGTATCCTAAGCCGTACCCTAACCCTAACCCTAACCCTAACCCTAACCCATAACCTACGCCGTACCCTCACCCGTACCCTAACACGTACCCTAAGAAGTACCGTAACCCTAACCCTAACACTAACCCTAACCCTAACCCACACTCTACGCCGTACCCTAACCCGTACCCTAACACGTATCCTAAGCCGTACCCTAACCCTAAGCAATACCCTACGCAGTACCCTCACCCGTACCCTCACCCGTACCCTATCCCATACCCTAAGCCGTACCCTAAGCCTAACACTAACCCTAACCCTAACCCTAACCCTAAACTACCCTTGATTGCTTTTGCCTCTATTAGATTTCCTAAGCACTAGTGTTTTAAGGAACAGGTTAAAAAGAAAATCCTAATGTGATTTTTTTATAATGTGTTTATTCTTTATCTTATCCTAGTGACTAAAATCTTCTCCATGGCTGGATCCCTAATAATATTCCTTTACGTGCTAAGTGGTATCTAGAGAGTGGGATAGGTTTAATAAATACCCTAATCCTAACGTGTACCCTAACCCTAACCCATACCCTAACCCTAACGCGTACCCTAACCCTAACCGAAAACCTAACCCTAACACGTACGCTAATCCTAACCCGTACCCTAAACCAATCCCTAACCCTAAAACTAACCCTAACCCTAACCCTAACCCTAAACCTTACACTACGCCGTACCCTCACCCGTACCCTAACCCGTACCCTAAGACGTACCCTAACCCTAACCCTAACCCATACGCTATGCCGTACCCTCAGCCGTACCCTAACCCGTATCCTAAGCCATACCCTAACCCTAACCCTAACCCTAACCCTAACCCTAACCCATACCCTATGCCATACCCTAACCCGTACCCTAACCCGTATCCTAAGCCGTATCCTAACCCTAACCAATACCCTACGCAGTACCCTCACCCGTACCCTCACCCGTACCCTAAGCCGTACCCTAACCCCAACCCTAACCCTAACTCTAACCCTAACCCCTACCCTACGCCGTACCCTCACCCGTACCCTATCCCATACGCTAAGCCGTACCCTAACCCTAACACTAACACTAACCCTAACCCTAACCCTAACCCATACCCTACGCCGTACCCTCACCCGTAACCTAACCCGTACCCAAAGCCGTACCCTAACCCTAACCCTAACCTATACACTACGCCGTACCCTCACCCGTACCCTAACCCGTACCCTAAGCCGTACCCTAACTCTAACCCTAACCCTAACCCTAACCCTTACCCATACCCTGCGCCGTACCCTAACCCATACAATAACCTGTATCCTAAGCCTTAACCTAACCCTAACCAATGACCTACACAGTACCCTCACCCGTACCCTAAGCCATACCCTAACCCTAACCCTAACACTAACCCTAACCCTAAACCCTACCCTATGCCGTACCCTCACCCATACCCTATCCCATACCCTAAGCCGTACCCTAACCCTAACACTAACCCTAACCCTAACCCTAACCCTAAACTACCCTTGACTGCTTTTGCCTCCATTAGATTTCCTAAGCACTAGTGTTTTAAGGAACAGGTTAAAAAGAAAATCCTAATGTGATTTTTTTATAATGTGTTTATTCTTTATCTTATCCTAGTAACGAAAATCTTCTCCATGGCTGGACCCTAAATAATATTCCTTTACGTGCTAAGTGGTATCTAGAGAGTGGGATAGGTTTAATAAATACCCTAATCCTAACGTGTACCCTAACCCTAACCCTAATGCGTACCCTAACCCTAACCCAAACCCTAACCCTAACACGTACGCTAATCCTCACCCGTACCCTAAACCAATCCCTAACCCTAAAACTAACCCTAACCCTAACCCTAACCCTAACCCATACGCTACGCCGTACCCTCACCCATACCCTAACCCGTATCCTAAGCCGTACCCTAACCCTAAACCTAACCCTAACCTCTACCCTACGCCGTACCCTCACCCGTACCCTAACCCGTACCCAAAGCCTTACCCTAACCCTAACCCTAACCCTCACCCATACCCAACGCCGTAACCTAACCCATATCCTAACCCGTATCCTAAGCCGTACCCTAACCCTAACCAATAACCTACGCAGTACCCTCACCAGTACCCTCACCGGTATCCTAAGCCCTCCCCTAACCCTAACCCTAAACCTAACCCTAAACTACCCTTTACTGCTTTTGCCTCCATTAGATTTCCTAAACACTAGTGTTTTAAGGAACAGGTTAAAAAGAAAACCTTATGTGATTTTTTTATAATGTGTTTATTCTTTATCTTATCCTAGTGACTAAAATCTTCTCCATGGCTGAACCCCAAATAATATTCCTTTACGTGCTAAGTGGTATCTAGAGAGTGGGATAGGTTTAATAAATACCCTAATCCTAAAGTGTACCCTAAACCTAACCCATACCCTAACCCTAACGCGTACCCTAACCCTAACCAAAACCCTAACCCGAACACGTATGCTAATCCTAACCCGTACCCTAAACCAATCCCTAACCCTAAAACTAACCCTAACCCTAACCCTAACCCTAACCCATAACCTACACCGTACCCTCACCCGTACCCTAACCCGTACCCTAAGCCGTACCCTAACCCTAACCCTAAAACATATGCTACGCCGTACCCTCACCCGTACCCTAACCCGTATCCTAAGCCGTACCCTAACCCTAACCCTAACCCTAAACTATACCCTACGCCGTAACCTCACCCGTACCCTAACCCGTACCCTAAGCCGTACCCTAACCCTAACCCTAACCCTAACCCTAACCCTAACCCTAACCCATACCGTACGCCATACCCTAACACGTACCCTAACCCGTATCCTAAGCCGTACCCTAACCCTAACCAATACCCTACGCAGTATCCTCACCCATAGCCTCACCCGTACCCTAAGCCATACCCTAACCCTAACCCTAACACTAACCCTAACCCTAAACCCTACCCTATGCCGTACCCTCACCCATACCCTATCCCATACCCTAAGCCGTACCCTAACCCTAACACTAACCCTAACCCTAACCCTAACCCTAAACTACCCTTGACTGCTTTTGCCTCCATTAGATTTCCTAAGCACTAGTGTTTTAAGGAACAGGTTAAAAAGAAAATCCTAATGTGATTTTTTTATAATGTGTTTATTCTTTATCTTATCCTAGTAACGAAAATCTTCTCCATGGCTGGACCCTAAATAATATTCCTTTACGTGCTAAGTGGTATCTAGAGAGTGGGATAGGTTTAATAAATACCCTAATCCTAACGTGTACCCTAACCCTAACCCATACCCTAACCCTAACGCGTACCCTAACCCTAACCGAAAACCTAACCCTAACAGGTACGCTAATCCTAACCCGTACCCTAAACCAATCCCTAACCCTAAAACTAACCCTAACCCTAACCCTAACCCTAAACCTTACCCTACGCCGTACCCTCACCCGTACCCTAACCCGTACCCTAAGACGTACCCTAACCCTAACCCTAACCCATACGCTACGCCGTACCCTCACCCGTACCCTAACCCGTATCCTAAGCCGTACCCTAACCCTAACCCTAACCCTAACCCTAACCCTAACCCATACCCTACGCCATACCCTAACCCGTACCCTAACCCGTATCCTAAGCCGTATCCTAACCCTAACCAATACCCTACGCAGTACCCTCACCCGTACCCTCACCCGTACCCTAAGCCGTACCCTAACCCCAACCCTAACCCTAACTCTAACCCTAACCCCTACCCTACGCCGTACCCTCACCCGTACCCTATCCCATACGCTAAGCCGTACCCTAACCCTAACACTAACACTAACCCTAACCCTAACCCTAACCCATACCCTACGCCGTACCCTCACCCGTAACCTAACCCGTACCCAAAGCCGTACCCTAACACTAACCCTAACCTATACACTACGCCGTACCCTCACCCGTACCCTAACCCGTACCCTAAGCCGTACCCTAACTCTAACCCTAACCCTAACCCTAACCCTTACCCATACCCTGCGCCGTACCCTAACCCATACAATAACCTGTATCCTAAGCCTTAACCTAACCCTAACCAATGACCTACACAGTACCCTCACCCGTACCCTAAGCCATACCCTAACCCTAACCCTAACACTAACCCTAACCCTAAACCCTACCCTATGCCGTACCCTCACCCATACCCTATCCCATACCCTAAGCCGTACCCTAACCCTAACACTAACCCTAACCCTAACCCTAAACTACCCTTGACTGCTTTTGCCTCCATTAGATTTCCTAAGCACTAGTGTTTTAAGGAACAGGTTAAAAAGAAAATCCTAATGTGATTTTTTTATAATGTGTTTATTCTTTATCTTATCCTAGTAACGAAAATCTTCTCCATGGCTGGACCCTAAATAATATTCCTTTACGTGCTAAGTGGTATCTAGAGAGTGGGATAGGTTTAATAAATACCCTAATCCTAACGTGTACCCTAACCCTAACCCTAATGCGTACCCTAACCCTAACCCAAACCCTAACCCTAACACGTACGCTAATCCTCACCCGTACCCTAAACCAATCCCTAACCCTAAAACTAACCCTAACCCTAACCCTAACCCTAACCCATACGCTACGCCGTACCCTCACCCATACCCTAACCCGTATCCTAAGCCGTACCCTAACCCTAAACCTAACCCTAACCTCTACCCTACGCCGTACCCTCACCCGTACCCTAACCCGTACCCAAAGCCTTACCCTAACCCTAACCCTAACCCTCACCCATACCCAACGCCGTAACCTAACCCATATCCTAACCCGTATCCTAAGCCGTACCCTAACCCTAACCAATAACCTACGCAGTACCCTCACCAGTACCCTCACCGGTATCCTAAGCCCTCCCCTAACCCTAACCCTAACCCTAACCCTAAACTACCCTTTACTGCTTTTGCCTCCATTAGATTTCCTAAACACTAGTGTTTTAAGGAACAGGTTAAAAAGAAAACCTTATGTGATTTTTTTATAATGTGTTTATTCTTTATCTTATCCTAGTGACTAAAATCTTCTCCATGGCTGAACCCCAAATAATATTCCTTTACGTGCTAAGTGGTATCTAGAGAGTGGGATAGGTTTAATAAATACCCTAATCCTAAAGTGTACCCTAAACCTAACCCATACCCTAACCCTAACGCGTACCCTAACCCTAACCAAAACCCTAACCCGAACACGTATGCTAATCCTAACCCGTACCCTAAACCAATCCCTAACCCTAAAACTAACCCTAACCCTAACCCTAACCCTAACCCATAACCTACACCGTACCCTCACCCGTACCCTAACCCGTACCCTAAGCCGTACCCTAACCCTAACCCTAAAACATATGCTACGCCGTACCCTCACCCGTACCCTAACCCGTATCCTAAGCCGTACCCTAACCCTAACCCTAACCCTAAACTATACCCTACGCCGTAACCTCACCCGTACCCTAACCCGTACCCTAAGCCGTACCCTAACCCTAACCCTAACCCTAACCCTAACCCTAACCCTAACACATACCGTACGCCATACCCTAACACGTACCCTAACCCGTATCCTAAGCCGTACCCTAACCCTAACCAATACCCTACGCAGTATCCTCACCCATAGCCTCACCCGTACCCTAAGCCATACCCTAACCCTAACCCTAACACTAACCCTAACCCTAAACCCTACCCTATGCCGTACCCTCACCCATACCCTATCCCATACCCTAAGCCGTACCCTAACCCTAACACTAACCCTAACCCTAACCCTAACCCTAAACTACCCTTGACTGCTTTTGCCTCCATTAGATTTCCTAAGCACTAGTGTTTTAAGGAACAGGTTAAAAAGAAAATCCTAATGTGATTTTTTTATAATGTGTTTATTCTTTATCTTATCCTAGTAACGAAAATCTTCTCCATGGCTGGACCCTAAATAATATTCCTTTACGTGCTAAGTGGTATCTAGAGAGTGGGATAGGTTTAATAAATACCCTAATCCTAACGTGTACCCTAACCCTAACCCATACCCTAACCCTAACGCGTACCCTAACCCTAACCGAAAACCTAACCCTAACAGGTACGCTAATCCTAACCCGTACCCTAAACCAATCCCTAACCCTAAAACTAACCCTAACCCTAACCCTAACCCTAAACCTTACCCTACGCCGTACCCTCACCCGTACCCTAACCCGTACCCTAAGACGTACCCTAACCCTAACCCTAACCCATACGCTACGCCGTACCCTCACCCGTACCCTAACCCGTATCCTAAGCCGTACCCTAACCCTAACCCTAACCCTAACCCTAACCCTAACCCATACCCTACGCCATACCCTAACCCGTACCCTAACCCGTATCCTAAGCCGTATCCTAACCCTAACCAATACCCTACGCAGTACCCTCACCCGTACCCTCACCCGTACCCTAAGCCGTACCCTAACCCCAAACCTAACCCTAACTCTAACCCTAACCCCTACCCTACGCCGTACCCTCACCCGTACCCTATCCCATACGCTAAGCCGTACCCTAACCCTAACACTAACACTAACCCTAACCCTAACCCTAACCCATACCCTACGCCGTACCCTCACCCGTAACCTAACCCGTACCCAAAGCCGTACCCTAACACTAACCCTAACCTATACACTACGCCGTACCCTCACCCGTACCCTAACCCGTACCCTAAGCCGTACCCTAACTCTAACCCTAACCCTAACCCTAACCCTTACCCATACCCTGCGCCGTACCCTAACCCATACAATAACCTGTATCCTAAGCCTTAACCTAACCCTAACCAATGACCTACACAGTACCCTCACCCGTACCCTAAGCCATACCCTAACCCTAACCCTAACACTAACCCTAACCCTAAACCCTACCCTATGCCGTACCCTCACCCATACCCTATCCCATACCCTAAGCCGTACCCTAACCCTAACACTAACCCTAACCCTAACCCTAAACTACCCTTGACTGCTTTTGCCTCCATTAGATTTCCTAAGCACTAGTGTTTTAAGGAACAGGTTAAAAAGAAAATCCTAATGTGATTTTTTTATAATGTGTTTATTCTTTATCTTATCCTAGTAACGAAAATCTTCTCCATGGCTGGACCCTAAATAATATTCCTTTACGTGCTAAGTGGTATCTAGAGAGTGGGATAGGTTTAATAAATACCCTAATCCTAACGTGTACCCTAACCCTAACCCTAATGCGTACCCTAACCCTAACCCAAACCCTAACCCTAACACGTACGCTAATCCTCACCCGTACCCTAAACCAATCCCTAACCCTAAAACTAACCCTAACCCTAACCCTAACCCTAACCCATACGCTACGCCGTACCCTCACCCATACCCTAACCCGTATCCTAAGCCGTACCCTAACCCTAAACCTAACCCTAACCTCTACCCTACGCCGTACCCTCACCCGTACCCTAACCCGTACCCAAAGCCTTACCCTAACCCTAACCCTAACCCTCACCCATACCCAACGCCGTAACCTAACCCATATCCTAACCCGTATCCTAAGCCGTACCCTAACCCTAACCAATAACCTACGCAGTACCCTCACCAGTACCCTCACCGGTATCCTAAGCCCTCCCCTAACCCTAACCCTAACCCTAACCCTAAACTACCCTTTACTGCTTTTGCCTCCATTAGATTTCCTAAACACTAGTGTTTTAAGGAACAGGTTAAAAAGAAAACCTTATGTGATTTTTTTATAATGTGTTTATTCTTTATCTTATCCTAGTGACTAAAATCTTCTCCATGGCTGAACCCCAAATAATAATCCTTTACGTGCTAAGTGGTATCTAGAGAGTGGGATAGGTTTAATAAATACCCTAATCCTAAAGTGTACCCTAAACCTAACCCATACCCTAACCCTAACGCGTACCCTAACCCTAACCAAAACCCTAACCCGAACACGTATGCTAATCCTAACCCGTACCCTAAACCAATCCCTAACCCTAAAACTAACCCTAACCCTAACCCTAACCCTAACCCATAACCTACACCGTACCCTCACCCGTACCCTAACCCATACCCTAAGCCGTACCCTAACCCTAACCCTAAAACATATGCTACGCCGTACCCTCACCCGTACCCTAACCCGTATCCTAAGCCGTACCCTAACCCTAACCCTAACCCTAAACTATACCCTACGCCGTAACCTCACCCGTACCCTAACCCGTACCCTAAGCCGTACCCTAACCCTAACCCTAACCCTAACCCTAACCCATACCGTACGCCATACCCTAACACGTACCCTAACCCGTATCCTAAGCCGTACCCTAACCCTAACCAATACCCTACGCAGTATCCTCACCCATAGCCTCACCCGTACCCTAAGCCGTACCCTAACCCTAACCCTAACCCTAACCCTAACCCTAACCCCTACCCTATGCCATACCCTCACCTGTACCCTATCCCATAACTTAAGCCGTACCATAACCCTAACACTAACCCTAACCCTAACCCATAACCTACGCCGTACCCTCACCCGTACCCTAACCCGTATCCTAAGCCGTACCCTAACCCTAACCCTAACCCTAACCCTAACCCATAACCTACGCCGTACCCTCACCCGTACCCTAACACATACCCTAAGACGTACCGTAACCCTAACCCTAACACTAACCCTAACCTTAACCCACACTCTACGCCGTACCCTAACCCATACCCTAACACGTATCCTAAGCCGTACCCTAACCCTAACCAATACCCTACGCAGTACCCTCACCCGTACCCTCACCCGTACCCTAAGCCATACCCTAACCCTAACACTAACCCTAACCCTAAACCCTACCCTATGCCGTACCCTCACCCATACCCTATCCCATACCCTAAGCCGTACCCTAACCCTAACCCTAACCCTAACCCTAAACTACCCTTGACTGCTTTTGCCTCCATTAGATTTCCTAAGCACTAGTGTTTTAAGGAACAGGTTAAAAAGAAAATCCTAATGTGATTTTTTTATAATGTGTTTATTCTTTATCTTATCCTAGTAACGAAAATCTTCTCCATGGCTGGACCCTAAATAATATTCCTTTACGTGCTAAGTGGTATCTAGAGAGTGGGATAGGTTTAATAAATACCCTAATCCTAACGTGTACCCTAACCCTAACCCAAACCCTAACCCTAACACGTACGCTAATCCTCACCCGTACCCTAAACCAATCCCTAACCCTAAAACTAACCCTAACCCTAACCCTAACCCTAACCCATACGCTACGCCGTACCCTCACCCATACCCTAACCCGTATCCTAAGCCGTACCCTAACCCTAAACCTAACCCTAACCTCTAACCTACGCCGCACCCTCACCCGTACCCTAACCCGTACCCAAAGCCTTACCCTAACCCTAACCCTAACCCTCACCCATACCCAACGCCGTAACCTAACCCATATCCTAACCCGTATCCTAAGCCGTACCCTAACCCTAACCAATAACCTACGCAGTACCCTCACCAGTACCCTCACCGGTATCCTAAGCCCTACCCTAACCCTAACCCTAACCCTAACCCTAAACTACCCTTTACTGCTTTTGCCTCCATTAGATTTCCTAAACACTAGTGTTTTAAGGAACAGGTTAAAAAGAAAACCTTATGTGATTTTTTTATAATGTGTTTATTCTTTATCTTATCCTAGTGACTAAAATCTTCTCCATGGCTGAACCCCAAATAATATTCCTTTACGTGCTAAGTGGTATCTAGAGAGTGGGATAGGTTTAATAAATACCCTAATCCTAAAGTGTACCCTAAACCTAACCCATACCCTAACCCTAACGCGTACCCTAACCCTAACCAAAACCCTAACCCGAACACGTATGCTAATCCTAACCCGTACCCTAAACCAATCCCTAACCCTAAAACTAACCCTAACCCTAACCCTAACCCTAACCCATAACCTACACCGTACCCTCACCCGTACCCTAACCCGTACCCTAAGCCGTACCCTAACCCTAACCCTAAACCATATGCTACGCCGTACCCTCACCCGTACCCTAACCCGTATCCTAAGCCGTACCCTAACCCTAACACTAACCCTAAACTATACCCTACGCCGTAACCTCACCCGTACCCTAACCCGTACCCTAAGCCGTACCCTAACCCTAACCCTAACCCTAACCCTAACCCTAACCCTAACCCATACCGTACGCCATACCCTAACACGTACCCTAACCCGTATCCTAAGCCGTACCCTAACCCTAACCAATACCCTACGCATTATCCTCACCCATAGCCTCACCCGTGCCCTAAGCCGTACCCTAACCCTAACCCTAACCCTAACCCTAACCCTAACACCTACCCTATGCCATACCCTCACCTGTACCCTATCCCATAACCTAAGCCGTACCATAACCCTAACACTAACCCTAACCCTAACCCATAACCTACGCCGTACCCTCACCCGTACCCTAACCCGTATCCTAAGCCGTACCCTAACCCTAACCCTAACCCTAACCCTAACCCATAACCTACGCCGTACCCTCACCCGTACCCTAACACGTACCCTAAGAAGTACCGTAACCCTAACCCTAACACTAACCCTAACCCTAACCCACACTCTACGCCGTACCCTAACCCGTACCCTAACACGTATCCTAAGCCGTACCCTAACCCTAAGCAATACCCTACGCAGTACCCTCACCCGTACCCTCACCCGTACCCTATCCCATACCCTAAGCCGTACCCTAAACCTAACACTAACCCTAACCCTAACCCTAACCCTAAACTACCCTTGATTGCTTTTGCCTCTATTAGATTTCCTAAGCACTAGTGTTTTAAGGAACAGGTTAAAAAGAAAATCCTAATGTGATTTTTTTATAATGTGTTTATTCTTTATCTTATCCTAGTGACTAAAATCTTCTCCATGGCTGGATCCCTAATAATATTCCTTTACGTGCTAAGTGGTATCTAGAGAGTGGGATAGGTTTAATAAATACCCTAATCCTAACGTGTACCCTAACACTAACCCATACCCTAACCCTAACGCGTACCCTAACCCTAACCGAAAACCTAACCCTAACACGTACGCTAATCCTAACCCGTACCCTAAACCAATCCCTAACCCTAAAACTAACCCTAACCCTAACCCTAACCCTAAACCTTACCCTACGCCGTACCCTCACCCGTACCCTAACCCGTACCCTAAGACGTACCCTAACCCTAACCCTAACCCATACGCTATGCCGTACCCTCAGCCGTACCCTAACCCGTATCCTAAGCCATACCCTAACCCTAACCCTAACCTTAACCCTAACCCTAACCCATACCCTATGCCATACCCTAACCCGTACCCTAACCCGTATCCTAAGCCGTATCCTAACCCTAACCAATACCCTACGCAGTACCCTCACCCGTACCCTCACCCGTACCCTAAGCCGTACCCTAACCCCAACCCTAACCCTAACTCTAACCCTAACCCCTACCCTACGCCGTACCCTCACCCGTACCCTATCCCATACGCTAAGCCGTACCCTAACCCTAACACTAACACTAACCCTAACCCTAACCCTAACCCATACCCTACGCCGTACCCTCACCCGTAACCTAACCCGTACCCAAAGCCGTACCCTAACCCTAACCCTAACCTATACACTACGCCGTACCCTCACCCGTACCCTAACCCGTACCCTAAGCCGTACCCTAACTCTAACCCTAACCCTAACCCTAACCCTTACCCATACCCTGCGCCGTACCCTAACCCATACAATAACCTGTATCCTAAGCCTTAACCTAACCCTAACCAATGACCTACACAGTACCCTCACCCGTACCCTAAGCCATACCCTAACCCTAACCCTAACACTAACCCTAACCCTAAACCCTACCCTATGCCGTACCCTCACCCATACCCTATCCCATACCCTAAGCCGTACCCTAACCCTAACACTAACCCTAACCCTAACCCTAACCCTAAACTACCCTTGACTGCTTTTGCCTCCATTAGATTTCCTAAGCACTAGTGTTTTAAGGAACAGGTTAAAAAGAAAATCCTAATGTGATTTTTTTATAATGTGTTTATTCTTTATCTTATCCTAGTAACGAAAATCTTCTCCATGGCTGGACCCTAAATAATATTCCTTTACGTGCTAAGTGGTATCTAGAGAGTGGGATAGGTTTAATAAATACCCTAATCCTAACGTGTACCCTAACCCTAACCCTAATGCGTACCCTAACCCTAACCCAAACCCTAACCCTAACACGTACGCTAATCCTCACCCGTACCCTAAACCAATCCCTAACCCTAAAACTAACCCTAACCCTAACCCTAACCCTAACCCATACGCTACGCCGTACCCTCACCCATACCCTAACCCGTATCCTAAGCCGTACCCTAACCCTAAACCTAACCCTAACCTCTACCCTACGCCGTACCCTCACCCGTACCCTAACCCGTACCCAAAGCCTTACCCTAACCCTAACCCTAACCCTCACCCATACCCAACGCCGTAACCTAACCCATATCCTAACCCGTATCCTAAGCCGTACCCTAACCCTAACCAATAACCTACGCAGTACCCTCACCAGTACCCTCACCGGTATCCTAAGCCCTCCCCTAACCCTAACCCTAACCCTAACCCTAAACTACCCTTTACTGCTTTTGCCTCCATTAGATTTCCTAAACACTAGTGTTTTAAGGAACAGGTTAAAAAGAAAACCTTATGTGATTTTTTTATAATGTGTTTATTCTTTATCTTATCCTAGTGACTAAAATCTTCTCCATGGCTGAACCCCAAATAATATTCCTTTACGTGCTAAGTGGTATCTAGAGAGTGGGATAGGTTTAATAAATACCCTAATCCTAAAGTGTACCCTAAACCTAACCCATACCCTAACCCTAACGCGTACCCTAACCCTAACCAAAACCCTAACCCGAACACGTATGCTAATCCTAACCCGTACCCTAAACCAATCCCTAACCCTAAAACTAACCCTAACCCTAACCCTAACCCTAACCCATAACCTACACCGTACCCTCACCCGTACCCTAACCCGTACCCTAAGCCGTACCCTAACCCTAACCCTAAAACATATGCTACGCCGTACCCTCACCCGTACCCTAACCCGTATCCTAAGCCGTACCCTAACCCTAACCCTAACCCTAAACTATACCCTACGCCGTAACCTCACCCGTACCCTAACCCGTACCCTAAGCCGTACCCTAACCCTAACCCTAACCCTAACCCTAACCCTAACCCTAACCCATACCGTACGCCATACCCTAACACGTACCCTAACCCGTATCCTAAGCCGTACCCTAACCCTAACCAATACCCTACGCAGTATCCTCACCCATAGCCTCACCCGTACCCTAAGCCATACCCTAACCCTAACCCTAACACTAACCCTAACCCTAAACCCTACCCTATGCCGTACCCTCACCCATACCCTATCCCATACCCTAAGCCGTACCCTAACCCTAACACTAACCCTAACCCTAACCCTAACCCTAAACTACCCTTGACTGCTTTTGCCTCCATTAGATTTCCTAAGCACTAGTGTTTTAAGGAACAGGTTAAAAAGAAAATCCTAATGTGATTTTTTTATAATGTGTTTATTCTTTATCTTATCCTAGTAACGAAAATCTTCTCCATGGCTGGACCCTAAATAATATTCCTTTACGTGCTAAGTGGTATCTAGAGAGTGGGATAGGTTTAATAAATACCCTAATCCTAACGTGTACCCTAACCCTAACCCATACCCTAACCCTAACGCGTACCCTAACCCTAACCGAAAACCTAACCCTAACAGGTACGCTAATCCTAACCCGTACCCTAAACCAATCCCTAACCCTAAAACTAACCCTAACCCTAACCCTAACCCTAAACCTTACCCTACGCCGTACCCTCACCCGTACCCTAACCCGTACCCTAAGACGTACCCTAACCCTAACCCTAACCCATACGCTACGCCGTACCCTCACCCGTACCCTAATCCGTATCCTAAGCCGTACCCTAACCCTAACCCTAACCCTAACCCTAACCCTAACCCATACCCTACGCCATACCCTAACCCGTACCCTAACCCGTATCCTAAGCCGTACCCTAACCCTAACCCTAACCCTAAACTATACCCTACGCCGTAACCTCACCCGTACCCTAACCCGTACCCTAAGCCGTACCCTAACCCTAACCCTAACCCTAACCCTAACCCTAACCCTAACCCATACCGTACGCCATACCCTAACACGTACCCTAACCCGTATCCTAAGCCGTACCCTAACCCTAACCAATACCCTACGCAGTATCCTCACCCATAGCCTCACCCGTACCCTAAGCCATACCCTAACCCTAACCCTAACACTAACCCTAACCCTAAACCCTACCCTATGCCGTACCCTCACCCATACCCTATCCCATACCCTAAGCCGTACCCTAACCCTAACACTAACCCTAACCCTAACCCTAACCCTAAACTACCCTTGACTGCTTTTGCCTCCATTAGATTTCCTAAGCACTAGTGTTTTAAGGAACAGGTTAAAAAGAAAATCCTAATGTGATTTTTTTATAATGTGTTTATTCTTTATCTTATCCTAGTAACGAAAATCTTCTCCATGGCTGGACCCTAAATAATATTCCTTTACGTGCTAAGTGGTATCTAGAGAGTGGGATAGGTTTAATAAATACCCTAATCCTAACGTGTACCCTAACCCTAACCCATACCCTAACCCTAACGCGTACCCTAACCCTAACCGAAAACCTAACCCTAACAGGTACGCTAATCCTAACCCGTACCCTAAACCAATCCCTAACCCTAAAACTAACCCTAACCCTAACCCTAACCCTAAACCTTACCCTACGCCGTACCCTCACCCGTACCCTAACCCGTACCCTAAGACGTACCCTAACCCTAACCCTAACCCATACGCTACGCCGTACCCTCACCCGTACCCTAACCCGTATCCTAAGCCGTACCCTAACCCTAACCCTAACCCTAACCCTAACCCTAACCCATACCCTACGCCATACCCTAACCCGTACCCTAACCCGTATCCTAAGCCGTATCCTAACCCTAACCAATACCCTACGCAGTACCCTCACCCGTACCCTCACCCGTACCCTAAGCCGTACCCTAACCCCAACCCTAACCCTAACTCTAACCCTAACCCCTACCCTACGCCGTACCCTCACCCGTACCCTATCCCATACGCTAAGCCGTACCCTAACCCTAACACTAACACTAACCCTAACCCTAACCCTAACCCATACCCTACGCCGTACCCTCACCCGTAACCTAACCCGTACCCAAAGCCGTACCCTAACACTAACCCTAACCTATACACTACGCCGTACCCTCACCCGTACCCTAACCCGTACCCTAAGCCGTACCCTAACTCTAACCCTAACCCTAACCCTAACCCTTACCCATACCCTGCGCCGTACCCTAACCCATACAATAACCTGTATCCTAAGCCTTAACCTAACCCTAACCAATGACCTACACAGTACCCTCACCCGTACCCTAAGCCATACCCTAACCCTAACCCTAACACTAACCCTAAACCTAAACCCTACCCTATGCCGTACCCTCACCCATACCCTATCCCATACCCTAAGCCGTACCCTAACCCTAACACTAACCCTAACCCTAACCCTAAACTACCCTTGACTGCTTTTGCCTCCATTAGATTTCCTAAGCACTAGTGTTTTAAGGAACAGGTTAAAAAGAAAATCCTAATGTGATTTTTTTATAATGTGTTTATTCTTTATCTTATCCTAGTAACGAAAATCTTCTCCATGGCTGGACCCTAAATAATATTCCTTTACGTGCTAAGTGGTATCTAGAGAGTGGGATAGGTTTAATAAATACCCTAATCCTAACGTGTACCCTAACCCTAACCCTAATGCGTACCCTAACCCTAACCCAAACCCTAACCCTAACACGTACGCTAATCCTCACCCGTACCCTAAACCAATCCCTAACCCTAAAACTAACCCTAACCCTAACCCTAACCCTAACCCATACGCTACGCCGTACCCTCACCCATACCCTAACCCGTATCCTAAGCCGTACCCTAACCCTAAACCTAACCCTAACCTCTACCCTATGCCGTACCCTCACCCGTACCCTAACCCGTACCCAAAGCCTTACCCTATCCCTAACCCTAACCCTCACCCATACCCAACGCCGTAACCTAACCCATATCCTAACCCGTATCCTAAGCCGTACCCTAACCCTAACCAATAACCTACGCAGTACCCTCACCAGTACCCTCACCGGTATCCTAAGCCCTCCCCTAACCCTAACCCTAACCCTAACCCTAAACTACCCTTTACTGCTTTTGCCTCCATTAGATTTCCTAAACACTAGTGTTTTAAGGAACAGGTTAAAAAGAAAACCTTATGTGATTTTTTTATAATGTGTTTATTCTTTATCTTTTCCTAGTGACTAAAATCTTCTCCATGGCTGAACCCCAAATAATAATCCTTTACGTGCTAAGTGGTATCTAGAGAGTGGGATAGGTTTAATAAATACCCTAATCCTAAAGTGTACCCTAAACCTAACCCATACCCTAACCCTAACGCGTACCCTAACCCTAACCAAAACCCTAACCCGAACACGTATGCTAATCCTAACCCGTACCCTAAACCAATCCCTAACCCTAA
This sequence comes from Eubalaena glacialis, assembly GCF_028564815.1. Taxonomy (NCBI): domain Eukaryota; kingdom Metazoa; phylum Chordata; class Mammalia; order Artiodactyla; family Balaenidae; genus Eubalaena; species Eubalaena glacialis. Next base: position 802,824 of record NW_026871814.1, on the reverse strand, counting down.
AACTAACCCTAACCCTAACCCTAACCCTAACCCATAACCTACACCGTACCCTCACCCGTACCCTAACCCGTACCCTAAGCCGTACCCTAACCCTAACCCTAAAACATATGCTACGCCGTACCCTCACCCGTACCCTAACCCGTATCCTAAGCCGTACCCTAACCCTAACCCTAACCCTAAACTATACCCTACGCCGTAACCTCACCCGTACCCTAACCATACCCTAAGCCGTACCCTAACCCTAACCCTAACCCTAACCCATACCGTACGCCATACCCTAACACGTACCCTAACCCGTATCCTAAGCCGTACCCTAACCCTAACCAATACCCTACGCAGTATCCTCACCCATAGCCTCACCCGTACCCTAAGCCGTACCCTAACCCTAACCCTAACCCTAACCCTAACCCTAACCCCTACCCTATGCCATACCCTCACCTGTACCCTATCCCATAACTTAAGCCGTACCATAACCCTAACACTAACCCTAACCCTAACCCATAACCTACGCCGTACCCTCACCCGTACCCTAACCCGTATCCTAAGCCGTACCCTAACCCTAACCCTAACCCTAACCCTAACCCATAACCTACGCCGTACCCTCACCCGTACCCTAACACATACCCTAAGACGTACCGTAACCCTAACCCTAACACTAACCCTAACCTTAACCCACACTCTACGCCGTACCCTAACCCGTACCCTAACACGTATCCTAAGCCGTACCCTAACCCTAACCAATACCCTACGCAGTACCCTCACCCGTACCCTCACCCGTACCCTAAGCCATACCCTAACCCTAACACTAACCCTAACCCTAAACCCTACCCTATGCCGTACCCTCACCCATACCCTATCCCATACCCTAAGCCGTACCCTAACCCTAACACTAACCCTAACCCTAACCCTAACCCTAAACTACCCTTGACTGCTTTTGCCTCCATTAGATTTCCTAAGCACTAGTGTTTTAAGGAACAGGTTAAAAAGAAAATCCTAATGTGATTTTTTTATAATGTGTTTATTCTTTATCTTATCCTAGTAACGAAAATCTTCTCCATGGCTGGACCCTAAATAATATTCCTTTACGTGCTAAGTGGTATCTAGAGAGTGGGATAGGTTTAATAAATACCCTAATCCTAACGTGTACCCTAACCCTAACCCATACCCTAACCCTAACGCGTACCCTAACCCTAACCGAAAACCTAACCCTAACAGGTACGCTAATCCTAACCCGTACCCTAAACCAATCCCTAACCCTAAAACTAACCCTAACCCTAACCCTAACCCTAACCCATACGCTACGCCGTACCCTCACCCATACCCTAACCCGTATCCTAAGCCGTACCCTAACCCTAAACCTAACCCTAACCTCTACCCTACGCCGTACCCTCACCCGTACCCTAACCCGTACCCAAAGCCTTACCCTAACCCTAACCCTAACCCTCACCCATACCCAACGCCGTAACCTAACCCATATCCTAACCCGTATCCTAAGCCGTACCCTAACCCTAACCAATAACCTACGCAGTACCCTCACCAGTACCCTCACCGGTATCCTAAGCCCTACCCTAACCCTAACCCTAACCCTAACCCTAAACTACCCTTTACTGCTTTTGCCTCCATTAGATTTCCTAAACACTAGTGTTTTAAGGAACAGGTTAAAAAGAAAACCTTATGTGATTTTTTTATAATGTGTTTATTCTTTATCTTATCCTAGTGACTAAAATCTTCTCCATGGCTGAACCCCAAATAATATTCCTTTACGTGCTAAGTGGTATCTAGAGAGTGGGATAGGTTTAATAAATACCCTAATCCTAAAGTGTACCCTAAACCTAACCCATACCCTAACCCTAACGCGTACCCTAACCCTAACCAAAACCCTAACCCGAACACGTATGCTAATCCTAACCCGTACCCTAAACCAATCCCTAACCCTAAAACTAACCCTAACCCTAACCCTAACCCTAACCCATAACCTACACCGTACCCTCACCCGTACCCTAACCCGTACCCTAAGCCGTACCCTAACCCTAACCCTAAAACATATGCTACGCCGTACCCTCACCCGTACCCTAACCCGTATCCTAAGCCGTACCCTAACCCTAACCCTAACCCTAAACTATACCCTACGCCGTAACCTCACCCGTACCCTAACCCGTACCCTAAGCCGTACCCTAACCCTAACCCTAACCCTAACCCTAACCCTAACCCTAACCCATACCGTACGCCATACCCTAACACGTACCCTAACCCGTATCCTAAGCCGTACCCTAACCCTAACCAATACCCTACGCAGTATCCTCACCCATAGCCTCACCCGTACCCTAAGCCATACCCTAACCCTAACCCTAACACTAACCCTAACCCTAAACCCTACCCTATGCCGTACCCTCACCCATACCCTATCCCATACCCTAAGCCGTACCCTAACCCTAACACTAACCCTAACCCTAACCCTAACCCTAAACTACCCTTGACTGCTTTTGCCTCCATTAGATTTCCTAAGCACTAGTGTTTTAAGGAACAGGTTAAAAAGAAAATCCTAATGTGATTTTTTTATAATGTGTTTATTCTTTATCTTATCCTAGTAACGAAAATCTTCTCCATGGCTGGACCCTAAATAATATTCCTTTACGTGCTAAGTGGTATCTAGAGAGTGGGATAGGTTTAATAAATACCCTAATCCTAACGTGTACCCTAACCCTAACCCATACCCTAACCCTAACGCGTACCCTAACCCTAACCGAAAACCTAACCCTAACAGGTACGCTAATCCTAACCCGTACCCTAAACCAATCCCTAACCCTAAAACTAACCCTAACCCTAACCCTAAACCTTACCCTACGCCGTACCCTCACCCGTACCCTAACCCGTACCCTAAGACGTACCCTAACCCTAACCCTAACCCATACGCTACGCCGTACCCTCACCCGTACCCTAACCCGTATCCTAAGCCGTACCCTAACCCTAACCCTAACCCTAACCCTAACCCTAACCCATACCCTACGCCATACCCTAACCCGTACCCTAACCCGTATCCTAAGCCGTACCCTAACCCTAACCCTAACCCTAAACTATACCCTACGCCGTAACCTCACCCGTACCCTAACCCGTACCCTAAGCCGTACCCTAACCCTAACCCTAACCCTAACCCTAACCCTAACCCTAACCCATACCGTACGCCATACCCTAACACGTACCCTAACCCGTATCCTAAGCCGTACCCTAACCCTAACCAATACCCTACGCAGTATCCTCACCCATAGCCTCACCCGTACCCTAAGCCATACCCTAACGCTAACCCTAACACTAACCCTAACCCTAAACCCTACCCTATGCCGTACCCTCACCCATACCCTATCCCATACCCTAAGCCGTACCCTAACCCTAACACTAACCCTAACCCTAACCCTAACCCTAAACTACCCTTGACTGCTTTTGCCTCCATTAGATTTCCTAAGCACTAGTGTTTTAAGGAACAGGTTAAAAAGAAAATCCTAATGTGATTTTTTTATAATGTGTTTATTCTTTATCTTATCCTAGTAACGAAAATCTTCTCCATGGCTGGACCCTAAATAATATTCCTTTACGTGCTAAGTGGTATCTAGAGAGTGGGATAGGTTTAATAAATACCCTAATCCTAACGTGTACCCTAACCCTAACCCATACCCTAACCCTAACGCGTACCCTAACCCTAACCGAAAACCTAACCCTAACAGGTACGCTAATCCTAACCCGTACCCTAAACCAATCCCTAACCCTAAAACTAACCCTAACCCTAACCCTAACCCTAAACCTTACCCTACGCCGTACCCTCACCCGTACCCTAACCCGTACCCTAAGACGTACCCTAACCCTAACCCTAACCCATACGCTACGCCGTACCCTCACCCGTACCCTAACCCGTATCCTAAGCCGTACCCTAACCCTAACCCTAACCCTAACCCTAACCCTAACCCATACCCTACGCCATACCCTAACCCGTACCCTAACCCGTATCCTAAGCCGTATCCTAACCCTAACCAATACCCTACGCAGTACCCTCACCCGTACCCTCACCCGTACCCTAAGCCGTACCCTAACCCCAACCCTAACCCTAACTCTAACCCTAACCCCTACCCTACGCCGTACCCTCACCCGTACCCTATCCCATACGCTAAGCCGTACCCTAACCCTAACACTAACACTAACCCTAACCCTAACCCTAACCCATACCCTACGCCGTACCCTCACCCGTAACCTAACCCGTACCCAAAGCCGTACCCTAACACTAACCCTAACCTATACACTACGCCGTACCCTCACCCGTACCCTAACCCGTACCCTAAGCCGTAACCTAACTCTAACCCTAACCCTAACCCTAACCCTTACCCATACCCTGCGCCGTACCCTAACCCATACAATAACCTGTATCCTAAGCCTTAACCTAACCCTAACCAATGACCTACACAGTACCCTCACCCGTACCCTAAGCCATACCCTAACCCTAACCCTAACACTAACCCTAACCCTAAACCCTACCCTATGCCGTACCCTCACCCATACCCTATCCCATACCCTAAGCCGTACCCTAACCCTAACACTAACCCTAACCCTAACCCTAAACTACCCTTGACTGCTTTTGCCTCCATTAGATTTCCTAAGCACTAGTGTTTTAAGGAACAGGTTAAAAAGAAAATCCTAATGTGATTTTTTTATAATGTGTTTATTCTTTATCTTATCCTAGTAACGAAAATCTTCTCCATGGCTGGACCCTAAATAATATTCCTTTACGTGCTAAGTGGTATCTAGAGAGTGGGATAGGTTTAATAAATACCCTAATCCTAACGTGTACCCTAACCCTAACCCTAATGCGTACCCTAACCCTAACCCAAACCCTAACCCTAACACGTACGCTAATCCTCACCCGTACCCTAAACCAATCCCTAACCCTAAAACTAACCCTAACCCTAACCCTAACCCTAACCCATACGCTACGCCGTACCCTCACCCATACCCTAACCCGTATCCTAAGCCGTACCCTAACCCTAAACCTAACCCTAACCTCTACCCTATGCCGTACCCTCACCCGTACCCTAACCCGTACCCAAAGCCTTACCCTAACCCTAACCCTAACCCTCACCCATACCCAACGCCGTAACCTAACCCATATCCTAACCCGTATCCTAAGCCGTACCCTAACCCTAACCAATAACCTACGCAGTACCCTCACCAGTACCCTCACCGGTATCCTAAGCCCTCCCCTAACCCTAACCCTAACCCTAACCCTAAACTACCCTTTACTGCTTTTGCCTCCATTAGATTTCCTAAACACTAGTGTTTTAAGGAACAGGTTAAAAAGAAAACCTTATGTGATTTTTTTATAATGTGTTTATTCTTTATCTTTTCCTAGTGACTAAAATCTTCTCCATGGCTGAACCCCAAATAATAATCCTTTACGTGCTAAGTGGTATCTAGAGAGTGGGATAGGTTTAATAAATACCCTAATCCTAAAGTGTACCCTAAACCTAACCCATACCTTAACCCTAACGCGTACCCTAACCCTAACCAAAACCCTAACCCGAACACGTATGCTAATCCTAACCCGTACCCTAAACCAATCCCTAACCCTAAAACTAACCCTAACCCTAACCCTAACCCTAACCCATAACCTACACCGTACCCTCACCCGTACCCTAACCCGTACCCTAAGCCGTACCCTAACCCTAACCCTAAAACATATGCTACGCCGTATCCTCACCCGTACCCTAACCCGTATCCTAAGCCGTACCCTAACCCTAACCCTAACCCTAAACTATACCCTACGCCGTAACCTCACCCGTACCCTAACCCGTACCCTAAGCCGTACCCTAACCCTAACCCTAACCCTAACCCTAACCCATACCGTACGCCATACCCTAACACGTACCCTAACCCGTATCCTAAGCCGTACCCTAACCCTAACCAATACCCTACGCAGTATCCTCACCCATAGCCTCACCCGTACCCTAAGCCGTACCCTAACCCTAACCCTAACCCTAACCCTAACACTAACCCCTACCCTATGCCATACCCTCACCTGTACCCTATCCCATAACTTAAGCCGTACCATAACCCTAACACTAACCCTAACCCTAACCCATAACCTACGCCGTACCCTCACCCGTACCCTAACCCGTATCCTAAGCCGTACCCTAACCCTAACCCTAACCCTAACCCTAACCCATAACCTACGCCGTACCCTCACCCGTACCCTAACACATACCCTAAGACGTACCGTAACCCTAACCCTAACACTAACCCTAACCTTAACCCACACTCTACGCCGTACCCTAACCCGTACCCTAACACGTATCCTAAGCCGTACCCTAACCCTAACCAATACCCTACGCAGTACCCTCACCCGTACCCTCACCCGTACCCTAAGCCATACCCTAACCCTAACACTAACCCTAACCCTAAACCCTACCCTATGCCGTACCCTCACCCATACCCTATCCCATACCCTAAGCCGTACCCTAACCCTAACACTAACCCTAACCCTAACCCTAACCCTAAACTACCCTTGACTGCTTTTGCCTCCATTAGATTTCCTAAGCACTAGTGTTTTAAGGAACAGGTTAAAAAGAAAATCCTAATGTGATTTTTTTATAATGTGTTTATTCTTTATCTTATCCTAGTAACGAAAATCTTCTCCATGGCTGGACCCTAAATAATATTCCTTTACGTGCTAAGTGGTATCTAGAGAGTGGGATAGGTTTAATAAATACCCTAATCCTAACGTGTACCCTAACCCTAACCCAAACCCTAACCCTAACACGTACGCTAATCCTCACCCGTACCCTAAACCAATCCCTAACCCTAAAACTAACCCTAACCCTAACCCTAACCCTAACCCATACGCTACGCCGTACCCTCACCCATACCCTAACCCGTATCCTAAGCCGTACCCTAACCCTAAACCTAACCCTAACCTCTACCCTACGCCGCACCCTCACCCGTACCCTAACCCGTACCCAAAGCCTTACCCTAACCCTAACCCTAACCCTCACCCATACCCAACGCCGTAACCTAACCCATATCCTAACCCGTATCCTAAGCCGTACCCTAACCCTAACCAATAACCTACGCAGTACCCTCACCAGTACCCTCACCGGTATCCTAAGCCCTACCCTAACCCTAACCCTAACCCTAACCCTAAACTACCCTTTACTGCTTTTGCCTCCATTAGATTTCCTAAACACTAGTGTTTTAAGGAACAGGTTAAAAAGAAAACCTTATGTGATTTTTTTATAATGTGTTTATTCTTTATCTTATCCTAGTGACTAAAATCTTCTCCATGGCTGAACCCCAAATAATATTCCTTTACGTGCTAAGTGGTATCTAGAGAGTGGGATAGGTTTAATAAATACCCTAATCCTAAAGTGTACCCTAAACCTAACCCATACCCTAACCCTAACGCGTACCCTAACCCTAACCAAAACCCTAACCCGAACACGTATGCTAATCCTAACCCGTACCCTAAACCAATCCCTAACCCTAAAACTAACCCTAACCCTAACCCTAACCCTAACCCATAACCTACACCGTACCCTCACCCGTACCCTAACCCGTACCCTAAGCCGTACCCTAACCCTAACCCTAAACCATATGCTACGCCGTACCCTCATCCGTACCCTAACCCGTATCCTAAGCCGTACCCTAACCCTAACACTAACCCTAAACTATACCCTACGCCGTAACCTCACCCGTACCCTAACCCGTACCCTAAGCCGTACCCTAACCCTAACCCTAACCCTAACCCTAACCCTAACCCTAACCCATACCGTACGCCATACCCTAACACGTACCCTAACCCGTATCCTAAGCCGTACCCTAACCCTAACCAATACCCTACGCATTATCCTCACCCATAGCCTCACCCGTGCCCTAAGCCGTACCCTAACCCTAACCCTAACCCTAACCCTAACCCTAACACCTACCCTATGCCATACCCTCACCTGTACCCTATCCCATAACCTAAGCCGTACCATAACCCTAACACTAACCCTAACCCTAACCCATAACCTACGCCGTACCCTCACCCGTACCCTAACCGTATCCTAAGCCGTACCCTAACCCTAACCCTAACCCTAACCCTAACCCATAACCTACGCCGTACCCTCACCCGTACCCTAACACGTACCCTAAGAAGTACCGTAACCCTAACCCTAACACTAACCCTAACCCTAACCCACACTCTACGCCGTACCCTAACCCGTACCCTAACACGTATCCTAAGCCGTACCCTAACCCTAAGCAATACCCTACGCAGTACCCTCACCCGTACCCTCACCCGTACCCTATCCCATACCCTAAGCCGTACCCTAACCCTAACACTAACCCTAACCCTAACCCTAACCCTAAACTACCCTTGATTGCTTTTGCCTCTATTAGATTTCCTAAGCACTAGTGTTTTAAGGAACAGGTTAAAAAGAAAATCCTAATGTGATTTTTTTATAATGTGTTTATTCTTTATCTTATCCTAGTGACTAAAATCTTCTCCATGGCTGGATCCCTAATAATATTCCTTTACGTGCTAAGTGGTATCTAGAGAGTGGGATAGGTTTAATAAATACCCTAATCCTAACGTGTACCCTAACCCTAACCCATACCCTAACCCTAACGCGTACCCTAACCCTAACCGAAAACCTAACCCTAACACGTACGCTAATCCTAACCCGTACCCTAAACCAATCCCTAACCCTAAAACTAACCCTAACCCTAACCCTAACCCTAAACCTTACCCTACGCCGTACCCTCACCCGTACCCTAACCCGTACCCTAAGACGTACCCTAACCCTAACCCTAACCCATACGCTACGCCGTACCCTCACCCGTACCCTAACCCGTATCCTAAGCCGTACCCTAACCCTAACCCTAACCCTAACCCTAACCCTAACCCATACCCTATGCCATACCCTAACCCGTACCCTAACCCGTATCCTAAGCCGTATCCTAACCCTAACCAATACCCTACGCAGTACCCTCATCCGTACCCTCACCCGTACCCTAAGCCGTACCCTAACCCCAACCCTAACCCTAACTCTAACCCTAACCCCTACCCTACGCCGTACCCTCACCCGTACCCTATCCCATACGCTAAGCCGTACCCTAACCCTAACACTAACACTAACCCTAACCCTAACCCTAACCCATACCCTACGCCGTACCCTCACCCGTAACCTAACCCGTACCCAAAGCCGTACCCTAACCCTAACCCTAACCTATACACTACGCCGTACCCTCACCCGTACCCTAACCCGTACCCTAAGCCGTACCCTAATTCTAACCCTAACCCTAACCCTAACCCTTACCCATACCCTGCGCCGTACCCTAACCCATACAATAACCTGTATCCTAAGCCTTAACCTAACCCTAACCAATGACCTACACAGTACCCTCACCCGTACCCTAAGCCATACCCTAACCCTAACCCTAACACTAACCCTAACCCTAAACCCTACCCTATGCCGTACCCTCACCCATACCCTATCCCATACCCTAAGCCGTACCCTAACCCTAACACTAACCCTAACCCTAACCCTAACCCTAAACTACCCTTGACTGCTTTTGCCTCCATTAGATTTCCTAAGCACTAGTGTTTTAAGGAACAGGTTAAAAAGAAAATCCTAATGTGATTTTTTTATAATGTGTTTATTCTTTATCTTATCCTAGTAACGAAAATCTTCTCCATGGCTGGACCCTAAATAATATTCCTTTACGTGCTAAGTGGTATCTAGAGAGTGGGATAGGTTTAATAAATACCCTAATCCTAACGTGTACCCTAACCCTAACCCTAATGCGTACCCTAACCCTAACCCAAACCCTAACACTAACACGTACGCTAATCCTCACCCGTACCCTAAACCAATCCCTAACCCTAAAACTAACCCTAACCCTAACCCTAACCCTAACCCATACGCTACGCCGTACCCTCACCCATACCCTAACCCGTATCCTAAGCCGTACCCTAACCCTAAACCTAACCCTAACCTCTACCCTACGCCGTACCCTCACCCGTACCCTAACCCGTACGCAAAGCCTTACCCTAACCCTAACCCTAACCCTCACCCATACCCAACGCCGTAACCTAACCCATATCCTAACCCGTATCCTAAGCCGTACCCTAACCCTAACCAATAACCTACGCAGTACCCTCACCAGTACCCTCACCGGTATCCTAAGCCCTCCCCTAACCCTAACCCTAACCCTAACCCTAAACTACCCTTTACTGCTTTTGCCTCCATTAGATTTCCTAAACACTAGTGTTTTAAGGAACAGGTTAAAAAGAAAACCTTATGTGATTTTTTTATAATGTGTTTATTCTTTATCTTTTCCTAGTGACTAAAATCTTCTCCATGGCTGAACCCCAAATAATAATCCTTTACGTGCTAAGTGGTATCTAGAGAGTGGGATAGGTTTAATAAATACCCTAATCCTAAAGTGTACCCTAAACCTAACCCATACCCTAACCCTAACGCGTACCCTAACCCTAACCAAAACCCTAACCCGAACACGTATGCTAATCCTAACCCGTACCCTAAACCAATCCCTAACCCTAAAACTAACCCTAACCCTAACCCTAACCCTAACCCATAACCTACACCGTACCCTCACCCGTACCCTAACCCGTACCCTAAGCCGTACCCTAACCCTAACCCTAAAACATATGCTACGCCGTACCCTCACCCGTACCCTAACCCGTATCCTAAGCCGTACCCTAACCCTAACCCTAACCCTAAACTATACCCTACGCCGTAACCTCACCCGTACCCTAACCCGTACCCTAAGCCGTACCCTAACCCTAACCCTAACCCTAACCCTAACCCATACCGTACGCCATACCCTAACACGTACCCTAACCCGTATCCTAAGCCGTACCCTAACCCTAACCAATACCCTACGCAGTATCCTCACCCATAGCCTCACCCGTACCCTAAGCCGTACCCTAACCCTAACCCTAACCCTAACCCTAACCCTAACCCCTACCCTATGCCATACCCTCACCTGTACCCTATCCCATAACTTAAGCCGTACCATAACCCTAACACTAACCCTAACACTAACCCATAACCTACGCCGTACCCTCACCCGTACCCTAACCCGTATCCTAAGCCGTACCCTAACCCTAACCCTAACCCTAACCCTAACCCATAACCTACGCCGTACCCTCACCCGTACCCTAACACATACCCTAAGACGTACCGTAACCCTAACCCTAACACTAACCCTAACCTTAACCCACACTCTACGCCGTACCCTAACCCGTACCCTAACACGTATCCTAAGCCGTACCCTAACCCTAACCAATACCCTACGCAGTACCCTCACCCGTACCCTCACCCGTACCCTAAGCCATACCCTAACCCTAACACTAACCCTAACCCTAAACCCTACCCTATGCCGTACCCTCACCCATACCCTATCCCATACCCTAAGCCGTACCCTAACCCTAACACTAACCCTAACCCTAACCCTAACCCTAAACTACCCTTGACTGCTTTTGCCTCCATTAGATTTCCTAAGCACTAGTGTTTTAAGGAACAGGTTAAAAAGAAAATCCTAATGTGATTTTTTTATAATGTGTTTATTCTTTATCTTATCCTAGTAACGAAAATCTTCTCCATGGCTGGACCCTAAATAATATTCCTTTACGTGCTAAGTGGTATCTAGAGAGTGGGATAGGTTTAATAAATACCCTAATCCTAACGTGTACCCTAACCCTAACCCAAACCCTAACCCTAACACGTACGCTAATCCTCACCCGTACCCTAAACCAATCCCTAACCCTAAAACTAACCCTAACCCTAACCCTAACCCTAACCCATACGCTACGCCGTACCCTCACCCATACCCTAACCCGTATCCTAAGCCGTACCCTAACCCTAAACCTAACCCTAACCTCTACCCTACGCCGTACCCTCACCCGTACCCTAACCCGTACGCAAAGCCTTACCCTAACCCTAACCCTAACCCTCACCCATACCCAACGCCGTAACCTAACCCATATCCTAACCCGTATCCTAAGCCGTACCCTAACCCTAACCAATAACCTACGCAGTACCCTCACCAGTACCCTCACCGGTATCCTAAGCCCTCCCCTAACCCTAACCCTAACCCTAACCCTAAACTACCCTTTACTGCTTTTGCCTCCATTAGATTTCCTAAACACTAGTGTTTTAAGGAACAGGTTAAAAAGAAAACCTTATGTGATTTTTTTATAATGTGTTTATTCTTTATCTTATCCTAGTGACTAAAATCTTCTCCATGGCTGAACCCCAAATAATATTCCTTTACGTGCTAAGTGGTATCTAGAGAGTGGGATAGGTTTAATAAATACCCTAATCCTAAAGTGTACCCTAAACCTAACCCATACCCTAACCCTAACGCGTACCCTAACCCTAACCAAAACCCTAACCCGAACACGTATGCTAATCCTAACCCGTACCCTAAACCAATCCCTAACCCTAAAACTAACCCTAACCCTAACCCTAACCCTAACCCATAACCTACACCGTACCCTCACCCGTACCCTAACCCGTACCCTAAGCCGTACCCTAACCCTAACCCTAAAACATATGCTACGCCGTACCCTCACCCGTACCCTAACCCGTATCCTAAGCCGTACCCTAACCCTAACCCTAACCCTAAACTATACCCTACGCCGTAACCTCACCCGTACCCTAACCCGTACCCTAAGCCGTACCCTAACCCTAACCCTAACCCTAACCCTAACCCTAACCCTAACCCATACCGTACGCCATACCCTAACACGTACCCTAACCCGTATCCTAAGCCGTACCCTAACCCTAACCAATACCCTACGCAGTATCCTCACCCATAGCCTCACCCGTACCCTAAGCCATACCCTAACCCTAACCCTAACACTAACCCTAACCCTAAACCCTACCCTATGCCGTACCCTCACCCATACCCTATCCCATACCCTAAGCCGTACCCTAACCCTAACACTAACCCTAACCCTAACCCTAACCCTAAACTACCCTTGACTGCTTTTGCCTCCATTAGATTTCCTAAGCACTAGTGTTTTAAGGAACAGGTTAAAAAGAAAATCCTAATGTGATTTTTTTATAATGTGTTTATTCTTTATCTTATCCTAGTAACGAAAATCTTCTCCATGGCTGGACCCTAAATAATATTCCTTTACGTGCTAAGTGGTATCTAGAGAGTGGGATAGGTTTAATAAATACCCTAATCCTAACGTGTACCCTAACCCTAACCCATACCCTAACCCTAACGCGTACCCTAACCCTAACCGAAAACCTAACCCTAACAGGTACGCTAATCCTAACCCATACCCTAAACCAATCCCTAACCCTAAAACTAACCCTAACCCTAACCCTAACCCTAAAGCTTACCCTACGCCGTACCCTCACCCGTACCCTAACCCGTACCCTAAGACGTACCCTAACCCTAACCCTAACCCATACGCTACGCCGTACCCTCACCCGTACCCTAACCCGTATCCTAAGCCGTACCCTAACCCTAACCCTAACCCTAACCCTAACCCTAACCCATACCCTACGCCATACCCTAACCCGTACCCTAACCCGTATCCTAAGCCGTATCCTAACCCTAACCAATACCCTACGCAGTACCCTCACCCGTACCCTCACCCGTACCCTAAGCCGTACCCTAACCCCAACCCTAACCCTAACTCTAACCCTAACCCCTACCCTACGCCGTACCCTCACCCGTACCCTATCCCATACGCTAAGCCGTACCCTAACCCTAACACTAACACTAACCCTAACCCTAACCCTAACCCATACCCTACGCCGTACCCTCACCCGTAACCTAACCCGTACCCAAAGCCGTACCCTAACACTAACCCTAACCTATACACTACGCCGTACCCTCACCCGTACCCTAACCCGTACCCTAAGCCGTACCCTAACTCTAACCTAACCCTAACCCTAACCCTTACCCATACCCTGCGCCGTACCCTAACCCATACAATAACCTGTATCCTAAGCCTTAACCTAACCCTAACCAATGACCTACACAGTACCCTCACCCGTACCCTAAGCCATACCCTAACCCTAACCCTAACACTAACCCTAACCCTAAACCCTACCCTATGCCGTACCCTCACCCATACCCTATCCCATACCCTAAGCCGTACCCTAACCCTAACACTAACCCTAACCCTAACCCTAAACTACCCTTGACTGCTTTTGCCTCCATTAGATTTCCTAAGCACTAGTGTTTTAAGGAACAGGTTAAAAAGAAAATCCTAATGTGATTTTTTTATAATGTGTTTATTCTTTATCTTATCCTAGTAACGAAAATCTTCTCCATGGCTGGACCCTAAATAATATTCCTTTACGTGCTAAGTGGTATCTAGAGAGTGGGATAGGTTTAATAAATACCCTAATCCTAACGTGTACCCTAACCCTAACCCTAATGCGTACCCTAACCCTAACCCAAACCCTAACCCTAACACATACGCTAATCCTCACCCGTACCCTAAACCAATCCCTAACCCTAAAACTAACCCTAACCCTAACCCTAACCCTAACCCATACGCTACGCCGTACCCTCACCCATACCCTAACCCGTATCCTAAGCCGTACCCTAACCCTAAACCTAACCCTAACCTCTACCCTATGCCGTACCCTCACCCGTACCCTAACCCGTACCCAAAGCCTTACCCTAACCCTAACCCTAACCCTCACCCATACCCAACGCCGTAACCTAACCCATATCCTAACCCGTATCCTAAGCCGTACCCTAACCCTAACCAATAACCTACGCAGTACCCTCACCAGTACCCTCACCGGTATCCTAAGCCCTCCCCTAACCCTAACCCTAACCCTAACCCTAAACTACCCTTTACTGCTTTTGCCTCCATTAGATTTCCTAAACACTAGTGTTTTAAGGAACAGGTTAAAAAGAAAACCTTATGTGATTTTTTTATAATGTGTTTATTCTTTATCTTATCCTAGTGACTAAAATCTTCTCCATGGCTGAACCCCAAATAATAATCCTTTACGTGCTAAGTGGTATCTAGAGAGTGGGATAGGTTTAATAAATACCCTAATCCTAAAGTGTACCCTAAACCTAACCCATACCCTAACCCTAACGCGTACCCTAACCCTAACCAAAACCCTAACCCGAACACGTATGCTAATCCTAACCCGTACCCTAAACCAATCCCTAACCCTAAAACTAACCCTAACCCTAACCCTAACCCTAACCCATAACCTACACCGTACCCTCACCCGTACCCTAACCCGTACCCTAAGCCGTACCCTAACCCTAACCCTAAAACATATGCTACGCTGTACCCTCACCCGTACCCTAACCCGTATCCTAAGCCGTACCCTAACCCTAACCCTAACCCTAAACTATACCCTACGCCGTAACCTCACCCGTACCCTAACCCGTACCCTAAGCCGTACCCTAACCCTAACCCTAACCCTAACCCTAACCCTAACCCATACCGTACGCCATACCCTAACATGTACCCTAACCCGTATCCTAAGCCGTACCCTAACCCTAACCAATACCCTACGCAGTATCCTCACCCATAGCCTCACCCGTACCCTAAGCCGTACCCTAACCCTAACCCTAACCCTAACCCTAACCCTAACCCCTACCCTATGCCATACCCTCACCTGTACCCTATCCCATAACTTAAGCCGTACCATAACCCTAACACTAACCCTAACCCTAACCCATAACCTACACCGTACCCTCACCCGTACCCTAACCCGTATCCTAAGCCGTACCCTAACCCTAACCCTAACCCTAACCCTAACCCATAACCTACGCCGTACCCTCACCCGTACCCTAACACATACCCTAAGACGTACCGTAACCCTAACCCTAACACTAACCCTAACCTTAACCCACACTCTACGCCGTACCCTAACCCGTACCCTAACACGTATCCTAAGCCGTACCCTAACCCTAACCAATACCCTACGCAGTACCCTCACCCGTACCCTCACCCGTACCCTAAGCCATACCCTAACCCTAACACTAACCCTAACCCTAAACCCTACCCTATGCCGTACCCTCACCCATACCCTATCCCATACCCTAAGCCGTACCCTAACCCTAACACTAACCCTAACCCTAACCCTAACCCTAAACTACCCTTGACTGCTTTTGCCTCCATTAGATTTCCTAAGCACTAGTGTTTTAAGGAACAGGTTAAAAAGAAAATCCTAATGTGATTTTTTTATAATGTGTTTATTCTTTATCTTATCCTAGTAACGAAAATCTTCTCCATGGCTGGACCCTAAATAATATTCCTTTACGTGCTAAGTGGTATCTAGAGAGTGGGATAGGTTTAATAAATACCCTAATCCTAACGTGTACCCTAACCCTAACCCAAACCCTAACCCTAACACGTACGCTAATCCTCACCCGTACCCTAAACCAATCCCTAACCCTAAAACTAACCCTAACCCTAACCCTAACCCTAACCCATACGCTACGCCGTACCCTCACCCATACCCTAACCCGTATCCTAAGCCGTACCCTAACCCTAAACCTAACCCTAACCTCTACCCTACGCCGCACCCTCACCCGTACCCTAACCCGTACCCAAAGCCTTACCCTAACCCTAACCCTAACCCTCACCCATACCCAACGCCGTAACCTAACCCATATCCTAACCCGTATCCTAAGCCGTACCCTAACCCTAACCAATAACCTACGCAGTACCCTCACCAGTACCCTCACCGGTATCCTAAGCCCTACCCTAACCCTAACCCTAACCCTAACCCTAAACTACCCTTTACTGCTTTTGCCTCCATTAGATTTCCTAAACACTAGTGTTTTAAGGAACAGGTTAAAAAGAAAACCTTATGTGATTTTTTTATAATGTGTTTATTCTTTATCTTATCCTAGTGACTAAAATCTTCTCCATGGCTGAACCCCAAATAATATTCCTTTACGTGCTAAGTGGTATCTAGAGAGTGGGATAGGTTTAATAAATACCCTAATCCTAAAGTGTACCCTAAACCTAACCCATACCCTAACCCTAACGCGTACCCTAACCCTAACCAAAACCCTAACCCGAACACGTATGCTAATCCTAACCCGTACCCTAAACCAATCCCTAACCCTAAAACTAACCCTAACCCTAACCCTAACCCTAACCCATAACCTACACCGTACCCTCACCCGTACCCTAACCCGTACCCTAAGCCGTACCCTAACCCTAACCCTAAACCATATGCTACGCCGTACCCTCACCCGTACCCTAACCCGTATCCTAAGCCGTACCCTAACCCTAACACTAACCCTAAACTATACCCTACGCCGTAACCTCACCCGTACCCTAACCCGTACCCTAAGCCGTACCCTAACCCTAACCCTAACCCTAACCCTAACCCTAACCCTAACCCATACCGTACGCCATACCCTAACACGTACCCTAACCCGTATCCTAAGCCGTACCCTAACCCTAACCAATACCCTACGCATTATCCTCACCCATAGCCTCACCCGTGCCCTAAGCCGTACCCTAACCCTAACCCTAACCCTAACCCTAACCCTAACACCTACCCTATGCCATACCCTCACCTGTACCCTATCCCATAACCTAAGCCGTACCATAACCCTAACACTAACCCTAACCCTAACCCATAACCTACGCCGTACCCTCACCCGTACCCTAACCCGTATCCTAAGCCGTACCCTAACCCTAACCCTAACCCTAACCCTAACCCATAACCTACGCCGTACCCTCACCCGTACCCTAACACGTACCCTAAGAAGTACCGTAACCCTAACCCTAACACTAACCCTAACCCTAACCCACACTCTACGCCGTACCCTAACCCGTACCCTAACACGTATCCTAAGCCGTACCGTAACCCTAAGCAATACCCTACGCAGTACCCTCACCCGTACCCTCACCCGTACCCTATCCCATACCCTAAGCCGTACCCTAAACCTAACACTAACCCTAACCCTAACCCTAACCCTAAACTACCCTTGATTGCTTTTGCCTCTATTAGATTTCCTAAGCACTAGTGTTTTAAGGAACAGGTTAAAAAGAAAATCCTAATGTGATTTTTTTATAATGTGTTTATTCTTTATCTTATCCTAGTGACTAAAATCTTCTCCATGGCTGGATCCCTAATAATATTCCTTTACGTGCTAAGTGGTATCTAGAGAGTGGGATAGGTTTAATAAATACCCTAATCCTAACGTGTACCCTAACCCTAACCCATACCCTAACCCTAACGCGTACCCTAACCCTAACCGAAAACCTAACCCTAACACGTACGCTAATCCTAACCCGTACCCTAAACCAATCCCTAACCCTAAAACTAACCCTAACCCTAACCCTAACCCTAAACCTTACCCTACGCCGTACCCTCACCCGTACCCTAACCCGTACCCTAAGACGTACCCTAACCCTAACCCTAACCCATACGCTATGCCGTACCCTCAGCCGTACCCTAACCCGTATCCTAAGCCATACCCTAACCCTAACCCTAACCCTAACCCTAACCCTAACCCATACCCTATGCCATACCCTAACCCGTACCCTAACCCGTATCCTAAGCCGTATCCTAACCCTAACCAATACCCTACGCAGTACCCTCACCCGTACCCTCACCCGTACCCTAAGCCGTACCCTAACCCCAACCCTAACCCTAACTCTAACCCTAACCCCTACCCTACGCCGTACCCTCACCCGTACCCTATCCCATACGCTAAGCCGTACCCTAACCCTAACACTAACACTAACCCTAACCCTAACCCTAACCCATACCCTACGCCGTACCCTCACCCGTAACCTAACCCGTACCCAAAGCCGTACCCTAACCCTAACCCTAACCTATACACTACGCCGTACCCTCACCCGTACCCTAACCCGTACCCTAAGCCGTACCCTAACTCTAACCCTAACCCTAACCCTAACCCTTACCCATACCCTGCGCCGTACCCTAACCCATACAATAACCTGTATCCTAAGCCTTAACCTAACCCTAACCAATGACCTACACAGTACCCTCACCCGTACCCTAAGCCATACCCTAACCCTAACCCTAACACTAACCCTAACCCTAAACCCTACCCTATGCCGTACCCTCACCCATACCCTATCCCATACCCTAAGCCGTACCCTAACCCTAACACTAACCCTAACCCTAACCCTAACCCTAAACTACCCTTGACTGCTTTTGCCTCCATTAGATTTCCTAAGCACTAGTGTTTTAAGGAACAGGTTAAAAAGAAAATCCTAATGTGATTTTTTTATAATGTGTTTATTCTTTATCTTATCCTAGTAACGAAAATCTTCTCCATGGCTGGACCCTAAATAATATTCCTTTACGTGCTAAGTGGTATCTAGAGAGTGGGATAGGTTTAATAAATACCCTAATCCTAACGTGTACCCTAACCCTAACCCTAATGCGTACCCTAACCCTAACCCAAACCCTAACCCTAACACGTACGCTAATCCTCACCCGTACCCTAAACCAATCCCTAACCCTAAAACTAACCCTAACCCTAACCCTAACCCTAACCCATACGCTACGCCGTACCCTCACCCATACCCTAACCCGTATCCTAAGCCGTACCCTAACCCTAAACCTAACCCTAACCTCTACCCTACGCCGTACCCTCACCCGTACCCTAACCCGTACGCAAAGCCTTACCCTAACCCTAACCCTAACCCTCACCCATACCCAACGCCGTAACGTAACCCATATCCTAACCCGTATCCTAAGCCGTACCCTAACCCTAACCAATAACCTACGCAGTACCCTCACCAGTACCCTCACCGGTATCCTAAGCCCTCCCCTAACCCTAACCCTAACCCTAACCCTAAACTACCCTTTACTGCTTTTGCCTCCATTAGATTTCCTAAACACTAGTGTTTTAAGGAACAGGTTAAAAAGAAAACCTTATGTGATTTTTTTATAATGTGTTTATTCTTTATCTTATCCTAGTGACTAAAATCTTCTCCATGGCTGAACCCCAAATAATATTCCTTTACGTGCTAAGTGGTATCTAGAGAGTGGGATAGGTTTAATAAATACCCTAATCCTAAAGTGTACCCTAAACCTAACCCATACCCTAACCCTAACGCGTACCCTAACCCTAACCAAAACCCTAACCCGAACACGTATGCTAATCCTAACCCGTACCCTAAACCAATCCCTAACCCTAAAACTAACCCTAACCCTAACCCTAACCCTAACCCATAACCTACACCGTACCCTCACCCGTACCCTAACCCGTACCCTAAGCCGTACCCTAACCCTAACCCTAAAACATATGCTACGCCGTACCCTCACCCGTACCCTAACCCGTATCCTAAGCCGTACCCTAACCCTAACCCTAACCCTAAACTATACCCTACGCCGTAACCTCACCCGTACCCTAACCCATACCCTAAGCCGTACCCTAACCCTAACCCTAACCCTAACCCTAACCCTAACCCTAACCCATACCGTACGCCATACCCTAACACGTACCCTAACCCGTATCCTAAGCCGTACCCTAACCCTAACCAATACCCTACGCAGTATCCTCACCCATAGCCTCACCCGTACCCTAAGCCATACCCTAACCCTAACCCTAACACTAACCCTAACCCTAAACCCTACCCTATGCCGTACCCTCACCCATACCCTATCCCATACCCTAAGCCGTACCCTAACCCTAACACTAACCCTAACCCTAACCCTAACCCTAAACTACCCTTGACTGCTTTTGCCTCCATTAGATTTCCTAAGCACTAGTGTTTTAAGGAACAGGTTAAAAAGAAAATCCTAATGTGATTTTTTTATAATGTGTTTATTCTTTATCTTATCCTAGTAACGAAAATCTTCTCCATGGCTGGACCCTAAATAATATTCCTTTACGTGCTAAGTGGTATCTAGAGAGTGGGATAGGTTTAATAAATACCCTAATCCTAACGTGTACCCTAACCCTAACCCATACCCTAACCCTAACGCGTACCCTAACCCTAACCGAAAACCTAACCCTAACAGGTACGCTAATCCTAACCCGTACCCTAAACCAATCCCTAACCCTAAAACTAACCCTAACCCTAACCCTAACCCTAAACCTTACCCTACGCCGTACCCTCACCCGTACCCTAACCCGTACCCTAAGACGTACCCTAACCCTAACCCTAACACATACGCTACGCCGTACCCTCACCCGTACCCTAACCCGTATCCTAAGCCGTACCCTAACCCTAACCCTAACCCTAACCCTAACCCTAACCCATACCCTACGCCATACCCTAACCCGTACCCTAACCCGTATCCTAAGCCGTATCCTAACCCTAACCAATACCCTACGCAGTACCCTCACCCGTACCCTCACCCGTACCCTAAGCCGTACCCTAACCCCAACCCTAACCCTAACTCTAACCCTAACCCCTACCCTACGCCGTACCCTCACCCGTACCCTATCCCATACGCTAAGCCGTACCCTAACCCTAACACTAACACTAACCCTAACCCTAACCCTAACCCATACCCTACGCCGTACCCTCACCCGTAACCTAACCCGTACCCAAAGCCGTACCCTAACACTAACCCTAACCTATACACTACGCCGTACCCTCACCCGTACCCTAACCCGTACCCTAAGCCGTACCCTAACTCTAACCCTAACCCTAACCCTAACCCTTACCCATACCCTGCGCCGTACCCTAACCCATACAATAACCTGTATCCTAAGCCTTAACCTAACCCTAACCAATGACCTACACAGTACCCTCACCCGTACCCTAAGCCATACCCTAACCCTAACCCTAACACTAACCCTAACCCTAAACCCTACCCTATGCCGTACCCTCACCCATACCCTATCCCATACCCTAAGCCGTACCCTAACCCTAACACTAACCCTAACCCTAACCCTAAACTACCCTTGACTGCTTTTGCCTCCATTAGATTTCCTAAGCACTAGTGTTTTAAGGAACAGGTTAAAAAGAAAATCCTAATGTGATTTTTTTATAATGTGTTTATTCTTTATCTTATCCTAGTAACGAAAATCTTCTCCATGGCTGGACCCTAAATAATATTCCTTTACGTGCTAAGTGGTATCTAGAGAGTGGGATAGGTTTAATAAATACCCTAATCCTAACGTGTACCCTAACCCTAACCCTAATGCGTACCCTAACCCTAACCCAAACCCTAACCCTAACACGTACGCTAATCCTCACCCGTACCCTAAACCAATCCCTAACCCTAAAACTAACCCTAACCCTAACCCTAACCCTAACCCATACGCTACGCCGTACCCTCACCCATACCCTAACCCGTATCCTAAGCCGTACCCTAACCCTAAACCTAACCCTAACCTCTACCCTATGCCGTACCCTCACCCGTACCCTAACCCGTACCCAAAGCCTTACCCTAACCCTAACCCTAACCCTCACCCATACCCAACGCCGTAACCTAACCCATATCCTAACCCGTATCCTAAGCCGTACCCTAACCCTAACCAATAACCTACGCAGTACCCTCACCAGTACCCTCACCGGTATCCTAAGCCCTCCCCTAACCCTAACCCTAACCCTAACCCTAAACTACCCTTTACTGCTTTTGCCTCCATTAGATTTCCTAAACACTAGTGTTTTAAGGAACAGGTTAAAAAGAAAACCTTATGTGATTTTTTTATAATGTGTTTATTCTTTATCTTATCCTAGTGACTAAAATCTTCTCCATGGCTGAACCCCAAATAATAATCCTTTACGTGCTAAGTGGTATCTAGAGAGTGGGATAGGTTTAATAAATACCCTAATCCTAAAGTGTACCCTAAACCTAACCCATACCCTAACCCTAACGCGTACCCTAACCCTAACCAAAACCCTAACCCGAACACGTATGCTAATCCTAACCCGTACCCTAAACCAATCCCTAACCCTAAAACTAACCCTAACCCTAACCCTAACCCTAACCCATAACCTACACCGTACCCTCACCCGTACCCTAACCCGTACCCTAAGCCGTACCCTAACCCTAACCCTAAAACATATGCTACGCCGTACCCTCACCCGTACCCTAACCCGTATCCTAAGCCGTACCCTAACCCTAACCCTAACCCTAAACTATACCCTACGCCGTAACCTCACCCGTACCCTAACCCGTACCCTAAGCCGTACCCTAACCCTAACCCTAACCCTAACCCTAACCCATACCGTACGCCATACCCTAACACGTACCCTAACCCGTATCCTAAGCCGTACCCTAACCCTAACCAATACCCTACGCAGTATCCTCACCCATAGCCTCACCCGTACCCTAAGCCGTACCCTAACCCTAACCCTAACCCTAACCCTAACCCTAACCCCTACCCTATGCCATACCCTCACCTGTACCCTATCCCATAACTTAAGCCGTACCATAACCCTAACACTAACCCTAACCCTAACCCATAACCTACGCCGTACCCTCACCCGTACCCTAACCCGTATCCTAAGCCGTACCCTAACCCTAACCCTAACCCTAACCCTAACCCATAACCTATGCCGTACCCTCACCCGTACCCTAACACATACCCTAAGACGTACCGTAACCCTAACCCTAACACTAACCCTAACCTTAACCCACACTCTACGCCGTACCCTAACCCGTACCCTAACACGTATCCTAAGCCGTACCCTAACCCTAACCAATACCCTACGCAGTACCCTCACCCGTACCCTCACCCGTACCCTAAGCCATACCCTAACCCTAACACTAACCCTAACCCTAAACCCTACCCTATGCCGTACCCTCACCCATACCCTATCCCATACCCTAAGCCGTACCCTAACCCTAACACTAACCCTAACCCTAACCCTAACCCTAAACTACCCTTGACTGCTTTTGCCTCCATTAGATTTCCTAAGCACTAGTGTTTTAAGGAACAGGTTAAAAAGAAAATCCTAATGTGATTTTTTTATAATGTGTTTATTCTTTATCTTATCCTAGTAATGAAAATCTTCTCCATGGCTGGACCCTAAATAATATTCCTTTACGTGCTAAGTGGTATCTAGAGAGTGGGATAGGTTTAATAAATACCCTAATCCTAACGTGTACCCTAACCCTAACCCAAACCCTAACCCTAACACGTACGCTAATCCTCACCCGTACCCTAAACCAATCCCTAACCCTAAAACTAACCCTAACCCTAACCCTAACCCTAACCCATACGCTACGCCGTACCCTCACCCATACCCTAACCCGTATCCTAAGCCGTACCCTAACCCTAAACCTAACCCTAACCTCTACCCTACGCCGCACTCTCACCCGTACCCTAACCCGTACCCAAAGCCTTACCCTAACCCTAACCCTAACCCTCACCCATACCCAACGCCGTAACCTAACCCATATCCTAACCCGTATCCTAAGCCGTACCCTAACCCTAACCAATAACCTACGCAGTACCCTCACCAGTACCCTCACTGGTATCCTAAGCCCTACCCTAACCCTAACCCTAACCCTAACCCTAAACTACCCTTTACTGCTTTTGCCTCCATTAGATTTCCTAAACACTAGTGTTTTAAGGAACAGGTTAAAAAGAAAACCTTATGTGATTTTTTTATAATGTGTTTATTCTTTATCTTATCCTAGTGACTAAAATCTTCTCCATGGCTGAACCCCAAATAATATTCCTTTACGTGCTAAGTGGTATCTAGAGAGTGGGATAGGTTTAATAAATACCCTAATCCTAAAGTGTACCCTAAACCTAACCCATACCCTAACCCTAACGCGTACCCTAACCCTAACCAAAACCCTAACCCGAACACGTATGCTAATCCTAACCCGTACCCTAAACCAATCCCTAACCCTAAAACTAACCCTAACCCTAACCCTAACCCTAACCCATAACCTACACCGTACCCTCACCCGTACCCTAACCCGTACCCTAAGCCGTACCCTAACCCTAACCCTAAACCATATGCTACGCCGTACCCTCACCCGTACCCTAACCCGTATCCTAAGCCGTACCCTAACCCTAACACTAACCCTAAACTATACCCTACGCCGTAACCTCACCCGTACCCTAACCCGTACCCTAAGCCGTACCCTAACCCTAACCCTAACCCTAACCCTAACCCTAACCCTAACCCATACCGTACGCCATACCCTAACACGTACCCTAACCCGTATCCTAAGCCGTACCCTAACCCTAACCAATACCCTACGCATTATCCTCACCCATAGCCTCACCCGTGCCCTAAGCCGTACCCTAACCCTAACCCTAACCCTAACCCTAACCCTAACACCTACCCTATGCCATACCCTCACCTGTACCCTATCCCATAACCTAAGCCGTACCATAACCCTAACACTAACCCTAACCCTAACCCATAACCTACGCCGTACCCTCACCCGTACCCTAACCCGTATCCTAAGCCGTACCCTAACCCTAACCCTAACCCTAACCCATAACCTACGCCGTACCCTCACCCGTACCCTAACACGTACCCTAAGAAGTACCGTAACCCTAACCCTAACACTAACCCTAACCCTAACCCACACTCTACGCCGTACCCTAACCCGTACCCTAACACGTATCCTAAGCCGTACCCTAACCCTAAGCAATACCCTACGCAGTACCCTCACCCGTACCCTCACCCGTACCCTATCCCATACCCTAAGCCGTACCCTAACCCTAACACTAACCCTAACCCTAACCCTAACCCTAAACTACCCTTGACTGCTTTTGCCTCTATTAGATTTCCTAAGCACTAGTGTTTTAAGGAACAGGTTAAAAAGAAAATCCTAATGTGATTTTTTTATAATGTGTTTATTCTTTATCTTATCCTAGTAACGAAAATCTTCTCCATGGCTGGACCCTAAATAATATTCCTTTACGTGCTAAGTGGTATCTAGAGAGTGGGATAGGTTTAATAAATACCCTAATCCTAACGTGTACCCTAACCCTAACCCATACCCTAACCCTAACGCGTACCCTAACCCTAACCGAAAACCTAACCCTAACAGGTACGCTAATCCTAACCCGTACCCTAAACCAATCCCTAACCCTAAAACTAACCCTAACCCTAACCCTAACCCTAAACCTTACCCTACGCCGTACCCTCACCCGTACCCTAACCCGTACCCTAAGACGTACCCTAACCCTAACCCTAACCCATACGCTACGCCGTACCCTCACCCGTACCCTAACCCGTATCCTAAGCCGTACCCTAACCCTAACCCTAACCCTAACCCTAACCCTAACCCATACCCTACGCCATACCCTAACCCGTACCCTAACCCGTATCCTAAGCCGTATCCTAACCCTAACCAATACCCTACGCAGTACCCTCACCCGTACCCTCACCCGTACCCTAAGCCGTACCCTAACCCCAACCCTAACCCTAACTCTAACCCTAACCCCTACCCTACGCCGTACCCTCACCCGTACCCTATCCCATACGCTAAGCCGTACCCTAACCCTAACACTAACACTAACCCTAACCCTAACCCTAACCCATACCCTACGCCGTACCCTCACCCGTAACCTAACCCGTACCCAAAGCCGTACCCTAACACTAACCCTAACCTATACACTACGCCGTACCCTCACCCGTACCCTAACCCGTACCCTAAGCCGTACCCTAACTCTAACCCTAACCCTAACCCTAACCCTTACCCATACCCTGCGCCGTACCCTAACCCATACAATAACCTGTATCCTAAGCCTTAACCTAACCCTAACCAATGACCTACACAGTACCCTCACCCGTACCCTAAGCCATACCCTAACCCTAACCCTAACACTAACCCTAACCCTAAACCCTACCCTATGCCGTACCCTCACCCATACCCTATCCCATACCCTAAGCCGTACCCTAACCCTAACACTAACCCTAACCCTAACCCTAAACTACCCTTGACTGCTTTTGCCTCCATTAGATTTCCTAAGCACTAGTGTTTTAAGGAACAGGTTAAAAAGAAAATCCTAATGTGATTTTTTTATAATGTGTTTATTCTTTATCTTATCCTAGTAACGAAAATCTTCTCCATGGCTGGACCCTAAATAATATTCCTTTACGTGCTAAGTGGTATCTAGAGAGTGGGATAGGTTTAATAAATACCCTAATCCTAACGTGTACCCTAACCCTAACCCTAATGCGTACCCTAACCCTAACCCAAACCCTAACCCTAACACGTACGCTAATCCTCACCCGTACCCTAAACCAATCCCTAACCCTAAAACTAACCCTAACCCTAACCCTAACCCTAACCCATACGCTACGCCGTACCCTCACCCATACCCTAACCCGTATCCTAAGCCGTACCCTAACCCTAAACCTAACCCTAACCTCTACCCTATGCCGTACCCTCACCCGTACCCTAACCCGTACCCAAAGCCTTACCCTAACCCTAACCCTAACCCTCACCCATACCCAACGCCGTAACCTAACCCATATCCTAACCCGTATCCTAAGCCGTACCCTAACCCTAACCAATAACCTACGCAGTACCCTCACCAGTACCCTCACCGGTATCCTAAGCCCTCCCCTAACCCTAACCCTAACCCTAACCCTAAACTACCCTTTACTGCTTTTGCCTCCATTAGATTTCCTAAACACTAGTGTTTTAAGGAACAGGTTAAAAAGAAAACCTTATGTGATTTTTTTATAATGTGTTTATTCTTTATCTTATCCTAGTGACTAAAATCTTCTCCATGGCTGAACCCCAAATAATAATCCTTTACGTGCTAAGTGGTATCTAGAGAGTGGGATAGGTTTAATAAATACCCTAATCCTAAAGTGTACCCTAAACCTAACCCATACCCTAACCCTAACGCGTACCCTAACCCTAACCAAAACCCTAACCCGAACACGTATGCTAATCCTAACCCGTACCCTAAACCAATCCCTAACCCTAAAACTAACCCTAACCCTAACCCTAACCCTAACCCATAACCTACACCGTACCCTCACCCGTACCCTAACCCGTACCCTAAGCCGTACCCTAACCCTAACCCTAAAACATATGCTACGCCGTACCCTCACCCGTACCCTAACCCGTATCCTAAGCCGTACCCTAACCCTAACCCTAACCCTAAACTATACCCTACGCCGTAACCTCACCCGTACCCTAACCCGTACCCTAAGCCGTACCCTAACCCTAACCCTAACCCTAACCCTAACCCATACCGTACGCCATACCCTAACACGTACCCTAACCCGTATCCTAAGCCGTACCCTAACCCTAACCAATACCCTACGCAGTATCCTCACCCATAGCCTCACCCGTACCCTAAGCCGTACCCTAACCCTAACCCTAACCCTAACCCTAACCCTAACCCCTACCCTATGCCATACCCTCACCTGTACCCTATCCCATAACTTAAGCCGTACCATAACCCTAACACTAACCCTAACCCTAACCCATAACCTACGCCGTACCCTCACCCGTACCCTAACCCGTATCCTAAGCCGTACCCTAACCCTAACCCTAACCCTAACCCTAACCCATAACCTACGCCGTACCCTCACCCGTACCCTAACACATACCCTAAGACGTACCGTAACCCTAACCCTAACACTAACCCTAACCTTAACCCACACTCTACGCCGTACCCTAACCCGTACCCTAACACGTATCCTAAGCCGTACCCTAACCCTAACCAATACCCTACGCAGTACCCTCACCCGTACCCTCACCCGTACCCTAAGCCATACCCTAACCCTAACCCTAACCCCTACCCTACGCCGTACCCTCACCCATACCCTATCCCATACCCTAAGCCGTACCCTAACCCTAACACTAACCCTAACCCTAACCCTAACCCTAAACTACCCTTGATTGCTTTTGCCTGTATTAGATTTCCTAAACACTAGTGTTTTAAGGAACAGGTTAAAAAGAAAATCCTAATGTGATTTTTTTATAATGTGTTTATTCTTTATCTTATCCTAGTGACTAAAATCTTCTCCATGGCTGGATCCCTAATAATATTCCTTTACGCGCTAAGTGGTATCTAGAGAGTGGGATAGGTTTAATAAATACCCTAATCCTAACGTGTACCCTAACCCTAACCCATACCCTAACCCTAACGCGTACCCTAACCCTAACCGAAAACCTAACCCTAACACGTACGCTAATCCTAACCCGTACCCTAAACCAATCCCTAACCCTAAAACTAACCCTAACCCTAAACCTTACCCTACGCCGTACCCTCACCCGTACCCTAACCCGTACCCTAAGACGTACCCTAACCCTAACCCTAACCCATACGCTACGCCGTACCCTCACCCGTACCCTAACCCGTATCCTAAGCCGTACCCTAACCCTAACCCTAACCCTAACCCTAACCCATACCCTACGCCATACCCTAACCCGTACCCTAACCCGTATCCTAAGCCGTATCCTAACCCTAACCAATACCCTACGCAGTACCCTCACCCATACCCTCACCCGTACCCTAAGCCGTACCCTAACCCCAACCCTAACCCTAACTCTAACCCTAACCCCTACCCTACGCCGTACCCTCACCCGTACCCTATCCCATACGCTAAGCCGTACCCTAACCCTAACACTAACACTAACCCTAACCCTAACCCTAACCCATACCCTACGCCGTACCCTCACCCGTAACCTAACCCGTACCCAAAGCCGTACCCTAACCCTAACCCTAACCTATACACTACGCCGTACCCTCACCCGTACCCTAACCCGTACCCTAAGCCGTACCCTAACTCTAACCCTAACCCTAACCCTAACCCTTACCCATACCCTGCGCCGTACCCTAACCCATACAATAACCTGTATCCTAAGCCTTAACCTAACCCTAACCAATGACCTACACAGTACCCTCACCCGTACCCTAAGCCATACCCTAACCCTAACCCTAACACTAACCCTAACCCTAAACCCTACCCTATGCCGTACCCTCACCCATACCCTATCCCATACCCTAAGCCGTACCCTAACCCTAACACTAACCCTAACCCTAACCCTAACCCTAAACTACCCTTGACTGCTTTTGCCTCCATTAGATTTCCTAAGCACTAGTGTTTTAAGGAACAGGTTAAAAAGAAAATCCTAATGTGATTTTTTTATAATGTGTTTATTCTTTATCTTATCCTAGTAACGAAAATCTTCTCCATGGCTGGACCCTAAATAATATTCCTTTACGTGCTAAGTGGTATCTAGAGAGTGGGATAGGTTTAATAAATACCCTAATCCTAACGTGTACCCTAACCCTAACCCAAACCCTAACCCTAACACGTAGGCTAATCCTCACCCGTACCCTAAACCAATCCCTAACCCTAAAACTAACCCTAACCCTAACCCTAACCCTAACCCATACGCTACGCCGTACCCTCACCCGTACCCTAACCCGTATCCTAAGCCGTACCCTAACCCTAACCCTAACCCTAACCCTAACCCTAACCCATACCCTACGCCATACCCTAACCCGTACCCTAACCCGTATCCTAAGCCGTATCCTAACCCTAACCAATACCCTACGCAGTACCCTCACCCGTACCCTCACCCGTACCCTAAGCCGTACCCTAACCCCAACCCTAACCCTAACTCTAACCCTAACCCCTACCCTACGCCGTACCCTCACCCGTACCCTATCCCATACGCTAAGCCGTACCCTAACCCTAACACTAACACTAACCCTAACCCTAACCCTAACCCATACCCTACGCCGTACCCTCACCCGTAACCTAACCCGTACCCAAAGCCGTACCCTAACACTAACCCTAACCTATACACTACGCCGTACCCTCACCCGTACCCTAACCCGTACCCTAAGCCGTACCCTAACTCTAACCCTAACCCTAACCCTAACCCTTACCCATACCCTGCGCCGTACCCTAACCCATACAATACCCTGTATCCTAAGCCTTAACCTAACCCTAACCAATGACCTACACAGTACCCTCACCCGTACCCTAAGCCATACCCTAACCCTAACCCTAACACTAACCCTAACCCTAAACCCTACCCTATGCCGTACCCTCACCCATACCCTATCCCATACCCTAAGCCGTACCCTAACCCTAACACTAACACTAACCCTAACCCTAAACTACCCTTGACTGCTTTTGCCTCCATTAGATTTCCTAAGCACTAGTGTTTTAAGGAACAGGTTAAAAAGAAAATCCTAATGTGATTTTTTTATAATGTGTTTATTCTTTATCTTATCCTAGTAACGAAAATCTTCTCCATGCCTGGACCCTAAATAATATTCCTTTACGTGCTAAGTGGTATCTAGAGAGTGGGATAGGTTTAATAAATACCCTAATCCTAACGTGTACCCTAACCCTAACCCTAATGCGTACCCTAACCCTAACCCAAACCCTAACCCTAACACGTACGCTAATCCTCACCCGTACCCTAAACCAATCCCTAACCCTAAAACTAACCCTAACCCTAACCCTAACCCTAACCCATACGCTACGCCGTACCCTCACCCATACCCTAACCCGTATCCTAAGCCGTACCCTAACCCTAAACCTAACCCTAACCTCTACCCTATGCCGTACCCTCACCCGTACCCTAACCCGTACCCAAAGCCTTACCCTAACCCTAACCCTAACCCTCACCCATACCCAACGCCGTAACCTAACCCATATCCTAACCCGTATCCTAAGCCGTACCCTAACCCTAACCAATAACCTACGCAGTACCCTCACCAGTACCCTCACCGGTATCCTAAGCCCTCCCCTAACCCTAACCCTAACCCTAACCCTAAACTACCCTTTACTGCTTTTGCCTCCATTAGATTTCCTAAACACTAGTGTTTTAAGGAACAGGTTAAAAAGAAAACCTTATGTGATTTTTTTATAATGTGTTTATTCTTTATCTTATCCTAGTGACTAAAATCTTCTCCATGGCTGAACCCCAAATAATAATCCTTTACGTGCTAAGTGGTATCTAGAGAGTGGGATAGGTTTAATAAATACCCTAATCCTAAAGTGTACCCTAAACCTAACCCATACCCTAATCCTAACGCGTACCCTAACCCTAACCAAAACCCTAACCCGAACACGTATGCTAATCCTAACCCGTACCCTAAACCAATCCCTAACCCTAAAACTAACCCTAACCCTAACCCTAACCCTAACCCATAACCTACACCGTACCCTCACCCGTACCCTAACCCGTACCCTAAGCCGTACCCTAACCCTAACCCTAAAACATATGCTACGCCGTACCCTCACCCGTACCCTAACCCGTATCCTAAGCCGTACCCTAACCCTAACCCTAACCCTAAACTATACCCTACGCCGTAACCTCACCCGTATCCTAACCCCTACCCTAAGCCGTACCCTAACCCTAACCCTAACCCTAACCCTAACCCATACCGTACGCCATACCCTAACACGTACCCTAACCCGTATCCTAAGCCGTACCCTAACCCTAACCAATACCCTACGCAGTATCCTCACCCATAGCCTCACCCGTACCCTAAGCCGTACCCTAACCCTAACCCTAACCCTAACCCTAACCCTAACCCCTACCCTATGCCATACCCTCACCTGTACCCTATCCCATAACTTAAGCCGTACCATAACCCTAACACTAACCCTAACCCTAACCCATAACCTACGCCGTACCCTCACCCGTACCCTAACCCGTATCCTAAGCCGTACCCTAACCCTAACCCTAACCCTAACCCTAACCCATAACCTACGCCGTACCCTCACCCGTACCCTAACACATACCCTAAGACGTACCGTAACCCTAACCCTAACACTAACCCTAACCTTAACCCACACTCTACGCCGTACCCTAACCCGTACCCTAACACGTATCCTAAGCCGTACCCTAACCCTAACCAATACCCTACGCAGTACCCTCACCCGTACCCTCACCCGTACCCTAAGCCATACCCTAACCCTAACCCTAACCCTAACCCTAACCCCTACCCTACGCCGTACCCTCACCCATACCCTATCCCATACCCTAAGCCGTACCCTAACCCTAACACTAACCCTAACCCTAACCCTAACCCTAAACTACCCTTGATTGCTTTTGCCTGTATTAGATTTCCTAAACACTAGTGTTTTAAGGAACAGGTTAAAAAGAAAATCCTAATGTGATTTTTTTATAATGTGTTTATTCTTTATCTTATCCTAGTGACTAAAATCTTCTCCATGGCTGGATCCCTAATAATATTCCTTTACGCGCTAAGTGGTATCTAGAGAGTGGGATAGGTTTAATAAATACCCTAATCCTAACGTATACCCTAACCCTAACCCATACCCTAACCCTAACGCGTACCCTAACCCTAACCGAAAACCTAACCCTAACACGTTCGCTAATCCTAACCCGTACCCTAAACCAATCCCTAACCCTAAAACTAACCCTAACCCTAAACCTTACCCTACGCCGTACCCTCACCCGTACCCTAACCCGTACCCTAAGACGTACCCTAACCCTAACCCTAACCCATACGCTACGCCGTACCCTCACCCGTACCCTAACCCGTATCCTAAGCCGTACCCTAACCCTAACCCTAACCCTAACCCATACCCTACGCCATACCCTAACCCGTACCCTAACCCGTATCCTAAGCCGTATCCTAACCCTAACCAATACCCTATGCAGTACCCTCACCCATACCCTCACCCGTACCCTAAGCCGTACCCTAACCCCAACCCTAACCCTAACTCTAACCCTAACCCCTACCCTACGCCGTACCCTCACCCGTACCCTATCCCATACGCTAAGCCGTACCCTAACCCTAACACTAACACTAACCCTAACCCTAACCCTAACCCATACCCTACGCCGTACCCTCACCCGTAACCTAACCCGTACCCAAAGCCGTACCCTAACCCTAACCCTAACCTATACACTACGCCGTACCCTCACCCGTACCCTAACCCGTACCCTAAGCCGTACCCTAACTCTAACCCTAACCCTAACCCTAACCCTTACCCATACCCTGCGCCGTACCCTAACCCATACAATAACCTGTATCCTAAGCCTTAACCTAACCCTAACCAATGACCTACACAGTACCCTCACCCGTACCCTAAGCCATACCCTAACCCTAACCCTAACACTAACCCTAACCCTAAACCCTACCCTATGCCGTACCCTCACCCATACCCTATCCCATACCCTAAGCCGTACCCTAACCCTAACACTAACCCTAACCCTAACCCTAACCCTAAACTACCCTTGACTGCTTTTGCCTCCATTAGATTTCCTAAGCACTAGTGTTTTAAGGAACAGGTTAAAAAGAAAATCCTAATGTGATTTTTTTATAATGTGTTTATTCTTTATCTTATCCTAGTAACGAAAATCTTCTCCATGGCTGGACCCTAAATAATATTCCTTTACGTGCTAAGTGGTATCTAGAGAGTGGGATAGGTTTAATAAATACCCTAATCCTAACGTGTACCCTAACCCTAACCCAAACCCTAACCCTAACACGTACGCTAATCCTCACCCGTACCCTAAACCAATCCCTAACCCTAAAACTAACCCTAACCCTAACCCTAACCCTAACCCATACGCTACGCCGTACCCTCACCCATACCCTAACCCGTATCCTAAGCCGTACCCTAACCCTAAACCTAACCCTAACCTCTACCCTACGCCGCACCCTCACCCGTACCCTAACCCGTACCCAAAGCCTTACCCTAACCCTAACCCTAACCCTCACCCATACCCAACGCCGTAACCTAACCCATATCCTAACCCGTATCCTAAGCCGTACCCTAACCCTAACCAATAACCTACGCAGTACCCTCACCAGTACCCTCACCGGTATCCTAAGCCCTACCCTAACCCTAACCCTAACCCTAACCCTAAACTACCCTTTACTGCTTTTGCCTCCATTAGATTTCCTAAACACTAGTGTTTTAAGGAACAGGTTAAAAAGAAAACCTTATGTGATTTTTTTATAATGTGTTTATTCTTTATCTTATCCTAGTGACTAAAATCTTCTCCATGGCTGAACCCCAAATAATATTCCTTTACGTGCTAAGTGGTATCTAGAGAGTGGGATAGGTTTAATAAATACCCTAATCCTAAAGTGTACCCTAAACCTAACCCATACCCTAACCCTAACGCGTACCCTAACCCTAACCAAAACCCTAACCCGAACACGTATGCTAATCCTGACCCGTACCCTAAACCAATCCCTAACCCTAAAACTAACCCTAACCCTAACCCTAACCCTAACCCATAACCTACACCGTACCCTCACCCGTACCCTAACCCGTACCCTAAGCCGTACCCTAACCCTAACCCTAAACCATATGCTACGCCGTACCCTCACCCGTACCCTAACCCGTATCCTAAGCCGTACCCTAACCCTAACACTAACCCTAAACTATACCCTACGCCGTAACCTCACCCGTACCCTAACCCGTACCCTAAGCCGTACCCTAACCCTAACCCTAACCCTAACCCTAACCCTAACCCTAACCCATACCGTACGCCATACCCTAACACGTACCCTAACCCGTATCCTAAGCCGTACCCTAACCCTAACCAATACCCTACGCATTATCCTCACCCATAGCCTCACCCGTGCCCTAAGCCGTACCCTAACCCTAACCCTAACCCTAACCCTAACCCTAACACCTACCCTATGCCATACCCTCACCTGTACCCTATCCCATAACCTAAGCCGTACCATAACCCTAACACTAACCCTAACCCTAACCCATAACCTACGCCGTACCCTCACCCGTACCCTAACCCGTATCCTAAGCCGTACCCTAACCCTAACCCTAACCCTAACCCTAACCCATAACCTACGCCGTACCCTCACCCGTACCCTAACACGTACCCTAAGAAGTACCGTAACCCTAACCCTAACACTAACCCTAACCCTAACCCACACTCTACGCCGTACCCTAACCCGTACCCTAACACGTATCCTAAGCCGTACCCTAACCCTAAGCAATACCCTACGCAGTACCCTCACCCGTACCCTCACCCGTACCCTATCCCATACCCTAAGCCGTACCCTAACCCTAACACTAACCCTAACCCTAACCCTAACCCTAAACTACCCTTGATTGCTTTTGCCTCTATTAGATTTCCTAAGCACTAGTGTTTTAAGGAACAGGTTAAAAAGAAAATCCTAATGTGATTTTTTTATAATGTGTTTATTCTTTATCTTATCCTAGTGACTAAAATCTTCTCCATGGCTGGATCCCTAATAATATTCCTTTACGTGCTAAGTGGTATCTAGAGAGTGGGATAGGTTTAATAAATACCCTAATCCTAACGTGTACCCTAACCCTAACCCATACCCTAACCCTAACGCGTACCCTAACCCTAACCGAAAACCTAACCCTAACACGTACGCTAATCCTAACCCGTACCCTAAACCAATCCCTAACCCTAAAACTAACCCTAACCCTAACCCTAACCCTAAACTTTACCCTACGCCGTACCCTCACCCGTACCCTAACCCGTACCCTAAGACGTACCCTAACCCTAACCCTAACCCATACGCTATGCCGTACCCTCAGCCGTACCCTAACCCGTATCCTAAGCCATACCCTAACCCTAACCCTAACCCTAACCCTAACCCTAACCCATACCCTATGCCATACCCTAACCCGTACCCTAACCCGTATCCTAAGCCGTATCCTAACCCTAACCAATACCCTACGCAGTACCCTCACCCGTACCCTCACCCGTACCCTAAGCCGTACCCTAACCCCAACCCTAACCCTAACTCTAACCCTAACCCCTACCCTACGCCGTACCCTCACCCGTACCCTATCCCATACGCTAAGCCGTACCCTAACCCTAACACTAACACTAACCCTAACCCTAACCCTAACCCATACCCTACGCCGTACCCTCACCCGTAACCTAACCCGTACCCAAAGCCGTACCCTAACCCTAACCCTAACCTATACACTACGCCGTACCCTCACCCGTACCCTAACCCGTACCCTAAGCCGTACCCTAACTCTAACCCTAACCCTAACCCTAACCCTTACCCATACCCTGCGCCGTACCCTAACCCATACAATAACCTGTATCCTAAGCCTTAACCTAACCCTAAACAATGACCTACACAGTACCCTCACCCGTACCCTAAGCCATACCCTAACCCTAACCCTAACACTAACCCTAACCCTAAACCCTACCCTATGCCGTACCCTCACCCATACCCTATCCCATACCCTAAGCCGTACCCTAACCCTAACACTAACCCTAACCCTAACCCTAACCCTAAACTACCCTTGACTGCTTTTGCCTCCATTAGATTTCCTAAGCACTAGTGTTTTAAGGAACAGGTTAAAAAGAAAATCCTAATGTGATTTTTTTATAATGTGTTT
This sequence comes from Eubalaena glacialis, assembly GCF_028564815.1. NCBI lineage: Eukaryota > Metazoa > Chordata > Mammalia > Artiodactyla > Balaenidae > Eubalaena > Eubalaena glacialis. Next base: position 765,560 of record NW_026871814.1, on the reverse strand, counting down.
ATTCTTTATCTTATCCTAGTAACGAAAATCTTCTCCATGGCTGGACCCTAAATAATATTCCTTTACGTGCTAAGTGGTATCTAGAGAGTGGGATAGGTTTAATAAATACCCTAATCCTAACGTGTACCCTAACCCTAACCCTAATGCGTACCCTAACCCTAACCCAAACCCTAACCCTAACACGTACGCTAATCCTCACCCGTACCCTAAACCAATCCCTAACCCTAAAACTAACCCTAACCCTAACCCTAACCCTAACCCATACGCTATGCCGTACCCTCACCCATACCCTAACCCGTATCCTAAGCCGTACCCTAACCCTAAACCTAACCCTAACCTCTACCCTACGCCGTACCCTCACCCGTACCCTAACCCGTACCCAAAGCCTTACCCTAACCCTAACCCTAACCCTCACCCATACCCAACGCCGTAACCTAACCCATATCCTAACCCGTATCCTAAGCCGTACCCTAACCCTAACCAATAACCTACGCAGTACCCTCACCAGTACCCTCACCGGTATCCTAAGCCCTCCCCTAACCCTAACCCTAACCCTAACCCTAAACTACCCTTTACTGCTTTTGCCTCCATTAGATTTCCTAAACACTAGTGTTTTAAGGAACAGGTTAAAAAGAAAACCTTATGTGATTTTTTTATAATGTGTTTATTCTTTATCTTATCCTAGTGACTAAAATCTTCTCCATGGCTGAACCCCAAATAATATTCCTTTACGTGCTAAGTGGTATCTAGAGAGTGGGATAGGTTTAATAAATACCCTAATCCTAAAGTGTACCCTAAACCTAACCCATACCCTAACCCTAACGCGTACCCTAACCCTAACCAAAACCCTAACCCGAACACGTATGCTAATCCTAACCCGTACCCTAAACCAATCCCTAACCCTAAAACTAACCCTAACCCTAACCCTAACCCTAACCCATAACCTACACCGTACCCTCACCCGTACCCTAACCCGTACCCTAAGCCGTACCCTAACCCTAACCCTAAAACATATGCTACGCCGTACCCTCACCCGTACCCTAACCCGTATCCTAAGCCGTACCCTAACCCTAACCCTAACCCTAAACTATACCCTACGCCGTAACCTCACCCGTACCCTAAGCCGTACCCTAAGCCGTACCCTAACCCTAACCCTAACCCTAACCCTAACCCATACCGTACGCCATACCCTAACACGTACCCTAACCCGTATCCTAAGCCGTACCCTAACCCTAACCAATACCCTACGCAGTATCCTCACCCATAGCCTCACCCGTACCCTAAGCCATACCCTAACCCTAACCCTAACACTAACCCTAACCCTAAACCCTACCCTATGCCGTACCCTCACCCATACCCTATCCCATACCCTAAGCCGTACCCTAACCCTAACACTAACCCTAACCCTAACCCTAACCCTAAACTACCCTTGACTGCTTTTGCCTCCATTAGATTTCCTAAGCACTAGTGTTTTAAGGAACAGGTTAAAAAGAAAATCCTAATGTGATTTTTTTATAATGTGTTTATTCTTTATCTTATCCTAGTAACGAAAATCTTCTCCATGGCTGGACCCTAAATAATATTCCTTTACGTGCTAAGTGGTATCTAGAGAGTGGGATAGGTTTAATAAATACCCTAATCCTAACGTGTACCCTAACCCTAACCCAAACCCTAACCCTAACACGTACGCTAATCCTCACCCGTACCCTAAACCAATCCCTAACCCTAAAACTAACCCTAACCCTAACCCTAACCCTAACCCATACGCTACGCCGTACCCTCACCCATACCCTAACCCGTATCCTAAGCCGTACCCTAACCCTAAACCTAACCCTAACCTCTACCCTACGCCGCACCCTCACCCGTACCCTAACCCGTACCCAAAGCCTTACCCTAACCCTAACCCTAACCCTCACCCATACCCAACGCCGTAACCTAACCCATATCCTAACCCGTATCCTAAGCCGTACCCTAACCCTAACCAATAACCTACGCAGTACCCTCACCAGTACCCTCACCGGTATCCTAAGCCCTACCCTAACCCTAACCCTAACCCTAACCCTAAACTACCCTTTACTGCTTTTGCCTCCATTAGATTTCCTAAACACTAGTGTTTTAAGGAACAGGTTAAAAAGAAAACCTTATGTGATTTTTTTATAATGTGTTTATTCTTTATCTTATCCTAGTGACTAAAATCTTCTCCATGGCTGAACCCCAAATAATATTCCTTTACGTGCTAAGTGGTATCTAGAGAGTGGGATAGGTTTAATAAATACCCTAATCCTAAAGTGTACCCTAAACCTAACCCATACCCTAACCCTAACGCGTACCCTAACCCTAACCAAAACCCTAACCCGAACACGTATGCTAATCCTGACCCGTACCCTAAACCAATCCCTAACCCTAAAACTAACCCTAACCCTAACCCTAACCCTAACCCATAACCTACACCGTACCCTCACCCATACCCTAACCCGTACCCTAAGCCGTACCCTAACCCTAACCCTAAACCATATGCTACGCCGTACCCTCACCCGTACCCTAACCCGTATCCTAAGCCGTACCCTAACCCTAACACTAACCCTAAACTATACCCTACGCCGTAACCTCACCCGTACCCTAACCCGTACCCTAAGCCGTACCCTAACCCTAACCCTAACCCTAACCCTAACCCTAACCCTAATCCATACCGTACGCCATACCCTAACACGTACCCTAACCCGTATCCTAAGCCGTACCCTAACCCTAACCAATACCCTACGCATTATCCTCACCCATAGCCTCACCCGTGCCCTAAGCCGTACCCTAACCCTAACCCTAACCCTAACCCTAACCCTAACACCTACCCTATGCCATACCCTCACCTGTACCCTATCCCATAACCTAAGCCGTACCATAACCCTAACACTAACCCTAACCCTAACCCATAACCTACGCCGTACCCTCACCCGTACCCTAACCCGTATCCTAAGCCGTACCCTAACCCTAACCCTAACCCTAACCCTAACCCATAACCTACGCCGTACCCTCACCCGTACCCTAACACGTACCCTAAGAAGTACCGTAACCCTAACCCTAACACTAACCCTAACCCTAACCCACACTCTACGCCGTACCCTAACCCGTACCCTAACACGTATCCTAAGCCGTACCCTAACCCTAAGCAATACCCTACGCAGTACCCTCACCCGTACCCTCACCCGTACCCTATCCCATACCCTAAGCCGTACCCTAACCCTAACACTAACCCTAACCCTAACCCTAACCCTAAACTACCCTTGATTGCTTTTGCCTCTATTAGATTTCCCAAGCACTAGTGTTTTAAGGAACAGGTTAAAAAGAAAATCCTAATGTGATTTTTTTATAATGTGTTTATTCTTTATCTTATCCTAGTGACTAAAATCTTCTCCATGGCTGGATCCCTAATAATATTCCTTTACGTGCTAAGTGGTATCTAGAGAGTGGGATAGGTTTAATAAATACCCTAATCCTAACGTGTACCCTAACCCTAACCCATACCCTAACCCTAACGCGTACCCTAACCCTAACCGAAAACCTAACCCTAACACGTACGCTAATCCTAACCCGTACCCTAAACCAATCCCTAACCCTAAAACTAACCCTAACCCTAACCCTAACCCTAAACCTTACCCTACGCCGTACCCTCACCCGTACCCTAACCCGTACCCTAAGACGTACCCTAACCCTAACCCTAACCCATACGCTATGCCGTACCCTCAGCCGTACCCTAACCCGTATCCTAAGCCATACCCTAACCCTAACCCTAACCCTAACCCTAACCCTAACCCATACCCTATGCCATACCCTAACCCGTACCCTAACCCGTATCCTAAGCCGTATCCTAACCCTAACCAATACCCTACGCAGTACCCTCACCCGTACCCTCACCCGTACCCTAAGCCGTACCCTAACCCCAACCCTAACCCTAACTCTAACCCTAACCCCTACCCTACGCCGTACCCTCACCCGTACCCTATCCCATACGCTAAGCCGTACCCTAACCCTAACACTAACACTAACCCTAACCCTAACCCTAACCCATACCCTACGCCGTACCCTCACCCGTAACCTAACCCGTACCCAAAGCCGTACCCTAACCCTAACCCTAACCTATACACTACGCCGTACCCTCACCCGTACCCTAACCCGTACCCTAAGCCGTACCGTAACTCTAACCCTAACCCTAACCCTAACCCTTACCCATACCCTGCGCCGTACCCTAACCCATACAATAACCTGTATCCTAAGCCTTAACCTAACCCTAACCAATGACCTACACAGTACCCTCACCCGTACCCTAAGCCATACCCTAACCCTAACCCTAACACTAACCCTAACCCTAAACCCTACCCTATGCCGTACCCTCACCCATACCCTATCCCATACCCTAAGCCGTACCCTAACCCTAACACTAACCCTAACCCTAACCCTAACCCTAAACTACCCTTGACTGCTTTTGCCTCCATTAGATTTCCTAAGCACTAGTGTTTTAAGGAACAGGTTAAAAAGAAAATCCTAAAGTGATTTTTTTATAATGTGTTTATTCTTTATCTTATCCTAGTAACGAAAATCTTCTCCATGGCTGGACCCTAAATAATATTCCTTTACGTGCTAAGTGGTATCTAGAGAGTGGGATAGGTTTAATAAATACCCTAATCCTAACGTGTACCCTAACCCTAACCCTAATGCGTACCCTAACCCTAACCCAAACCCTAACCCTAACACGTACGCTAATCCTCACCCGTACCCTAAACCAATCCCTAACCCTAAAACTAACCCTAACCCTAACCCTAACCCTAACCCATACGCTACGCCGTACCCTCACCCATACCCTAACCCGTATCCTAAGCCGTACCCTAACCCTAAACCTAACCCTAACCTCTACCCTACGCCGTACCCTCACCCGTACCCTAACCCGTACCCAAAGCCTTACCCTAACCCTAACCCTAACCCTCACCCATACCCAACGCCGTAACCTAACCCATATCCTAACCCGTATCCTAAGCCGTACCCTAACCCTAACCAATAACCTACGCAGTACCCTCACCAGTACCCTCACCGGTATCCTAAGCCCTCCCCTAACCCTAACCCTAACCCTAACCCTAAACTACCCTTTACTGCTTTTGCCTCCATTAGATTTCCTAAACACTAGTGTTTTAAGGAACAGGTTAAAAAGAAAACCTTATGTGATTTTTTTATAATGTGTTTATTCTTTATCTTATCCTAGTGACTAAAATCTTCTCCATGGCTGAACCCCAAATAATATTCCTTTACGTGCTAAGTGGTATCTAGAGAGTGGGATAGGTTTAATAAATACCCTAATCCTAAAGTGTACCCTAAACCTAACCCATACCCTAACCCTAACGCGTACCCTAACCCTAACCAAAACCCTAACCCGAACACGTATGCTAATCCTAACCCGTACCCTAAACCAATCCCTAACCCTAAAACTAACCCTAACCCTAACCCTAACCCTAACCCATAACCTACACCGTACCCTCACCCGTACCCTAACCCGTACCCTAAGCCGTACCCTAACCCTAACCCTAAAACATATGCTACGCCGTACCCTCACCCGTACCCTAACCCGTATCCTAAGCCGTACCCTAACCCTAACCCTAACCCTAAACTATACCCTACGCCGTAACCTCACCCGTACCCTAAGCCGTACCCTAAGCCGTACCCTAACCCTAACCCTAACCCTAACCCTAACCCTAACCCTAACCCATACCGTACGCCATACCCTAACACGTACCCTAAACCGTATCCTAAGCCGTACCCTAACCCTAACCAATACCCTACGCAGTATCCTCACCCATAGCCTCACCCGTACCCTAAGCCATACCCTAACCCTAACCCTAACACTAACCCTAACCCTAAACCCTACCCTATGCCGTACCCTCACCCATACCCTATCCCATACCCTAAGCCGTACCCTAACCCTAACACTAACCCTAACCCTAACCCTAACCCTAAACTACCCTTGACTGCTTTTGCCTCCATTAGATTTCCTATGCACTAGTGTTTTAAGGAACAGGTTAAAAAGAAAATCCTAATGTGATTTTTTTATAATGTGTTTATTCTTTATCTTATCCTAGTAACGAAAATCTTCTCCATGGCTGGACCCTAAATAATATTCCTTTACGTGCTAAGTGGTATCTAGAGAGTGGGATAGGTTTAATAAATACCCTAATCCTAACGTGTACCCTAACCCTAACCCAAACCCTAACCCTAACACGTACGCTAATCCTCACCCGTACCCTAAACCAATCCCTAACCCTAAAACTAACCCTAACCCTAACCCTAACCCTAACCCATACGCTACGCCGTACCCTCACCCATACCCTAACCCGTATCCTAAGCCGTACCCTAACCCTAAACCTAACCCTAACCTCTACCCTACGCCGCACCCTCACCCGTACCCTAACCCGTACCCAAAGCCTTACCCTAACCCTAACCCTAATCCTCACCCATACCCAACGCCGTAACCTAACCCATATCCTAACCCGTATCCTAAGCCGTACCCTAACCCTAACCAATAACCTACGCAGTACCCTCACCAGTACCCTCACCGGTATCCTAAGCCCTACCCTAACCCTAACCCTAACCCTAACCCTAAACTACCCTTTACTGCTTTTGCCTCCATTAGATTTCCTAAACACTAGTGTTTTAAGGAACAGGTTAAAAAGAAAACCTTATGTGATTTTTTTATAATGTGTTTATTCTTTATCTTATCCTAGTGACTAAAATCTTCTCCATGGCTGAACCCCAAATAATATTCCTTTACGTGCTAAGTGGTATCTAGAGAGTGGGATAGGTTTAATAAATACCCTAATCCTAAAGTGTACCCTAAACCTAACCCATACCCTAACCCTAACGCGTACCCTAACCCTAACCAAAACCCTAACCCGAACACGTATGCTAATCCTAACCCGTACCCTAAACCAATCCCTAACCCTAAAACTAACCCTAACCCTAACCCTAACCCTAACCCATAACCTACACCGTACCCTCACCCGTACCCTAACCCGTACCCTAAGCCGTACCCTAACCCTAACCCTAAACCATATGGTACGCCGTACCCTCACCCGTACCCTAACCCGTATCCTAAGCCGTACCCTAACCCTAACACTAACCCTAAACTATACCCTACGCCGTAACCTCACCCGTACCCTAACCCGTACCCTAAGCCGTACCCTAACCCTAACCCTAACCCTAACCCTAACCCTAACCCTAACCCATACCGTACGCCATACCCTAACACGTACACTAACCCGTATCCTAAGCCGTACCCTAACCCTAACCAATACCCTACGCAGTATCCTCACCCATAGCCTCACCCGTGCCCTAAGCCGTACCCTAACCCTAACCCTAACCCTAACCCTAACCCTAACACCTACCCTATGCCATACCCTCACCTGTACCCTATCCCATAACCTAAGCCGTACCATAACCCTAACACTAACCCTAACCCTAACCCATAACCTACGCCGTACCCTCACCCGTACCCTAACCCGTATCCTAAGCCGTACCCTAACCCTAACCCTAACCCTAACCCTAACCCATAACCTACGCCGTACCCTCACCCGTACCCTAACACGTACCCTAAGAAGTACCGTAACCCTAACCCTAACACTAACCCTAACCCTAACCCACACTCTACGCCGTACCCTAACCCGTACCCTAACACGTATCCTAAGCCGTACCCTAACCCTAAGCAATACCCTACGCAGTACCCTCACCCGTACCCTCACCCGTACCCTATCCCATACCCTAAGCCGTACCCTAACCCATACCCTAAGCCGTACCCTAACCCTAACACTAACCCTAACCCTAACCCTAACCCTAAACTACCCTTGATTGCTTTTGCCTCTATTAGATTTCCCAAGCACTAGTGTTTTAAGGAACAGGTTAAAAAGAAAATCCTAATGTGATTTTTTTATAATGTGTTTATTCTTTATCTTATCCTAGTGACTAAAATCTTCTCCATGGCTGGATCCCTAATAATATTCCTTTACGTGCTAAGTGGTATCTAGAGAGTGGGATAGGTTTAATAAATACCCTAATCCTAACGTGTACCCTAACCCTAACCCATACCCTAACCCTAACGCGTACCCTAACCCTAACCGAAAACCTAACCCTAACACGTACGCTAATCCTAACCCGTACCCTAAACCAATCCCTAACCCTAAAACTAACCCTAACCCTAACCCTAACCCTAAACCTTACCCTACGCCGTACCCTCACCCGTACCCTAACCCGTACCCTAAGACGTACCCTAACCCTAACCCTAACCCATACGCTACGCCGTACCCTCAGCCGTACCCTAACCCGTATCCTAAGCCGTACCCTAACCCTAACCCTAACCCTAACCCTAACCCTAACCCATACCCTATGCCATACCCTAACCCGTACCCTAACCCGTATCCTAAGCCGTATCCTAACCCTAACCAATACCCTACGCAGTACCCTCACCCGTACCCTCACCCGTACCCTAAGCCGTACCCTAACCCCAACCCTAACCCTAACTCTAACCCTAACCCCTACCCTACGCCGTACCCTCACCCGTACCCTATCCCATACGCTAAGCCGTACCCTAACCCTAACACTAACACTAACCCTAACCCTAACCCTAACCCATACCCTACGCCGTACCCTCACCCGTAACCTAACCCGTACCCAAAGCCGTACCCTAACCCTAACCCTAACCTATACACTACGCCGTACCCTCACCCGTACCCTAACCCGTACCCTAAGCCGTACCCTAACTCTAACCCTAACCCTAACCCTAACCCTTACCCATACCCTGCGCCGTACCCTAACCCATACAATAACCTGTATCCTAAGCCTTAACCTAACCCTAACCAATGACCTACACAGTACCCTCACCCGTACCCTAAGCCATACCCTAACCCTAACCCTAACACTAACCCTAACCCTAAACCCTACCCTATGCCGTACCCTCACCCATACCCTATCCCATACCCTAAGCCGTACCCTAACCCTAACACTAACCCTAACCCTAACCCTAACCCTAAACTACCCTTGACTGCTTTTGCCTCCATTAGATTTCCTAAGCACTAGTGTTTTAAGGAACAGGTTAAAAAGAAAACCTTATGTGATTTTTTTATAATGTGTTTATTCTTTATCTTATCCTAGTGACTAAAATCTTCTCCATGGCTGAACCCCAAATAATATTCCTTTACGTGCTAAGTGGTATCTAGAGAGTGGGATAGGTTTAATAAATACCCTAATCCTAAAGTGTACCCTAAACCTAACCCATACCCTAACCCTAACGCGTACCCTAACCCTAACCAAAACCCTAACCCGAACACGTATGCTAATCCTAACCCGTACCCTAAACCAATCCCTAACCCTAAAACTAACCCTAACCCTAACCCTAACCCTAACCCATAACCTACACCGTACCCTCACCCGTACCCTAACCCGTACCCTAAGCCGTACCCTAACCCTAACCCTAAAACATATGCTACGCCGTACCCTCACCCGTACCCTAACCCGTATCCTAAGCCGTACCCTAACCCTAACCCTAACCCTAAACTATACCCTACGCCGTAACCTCACCCGTACCCTAAGCCGTACCCTAAGCCGTACCCTAACCCTAACCCTAACCCTAACCCTAACCCTAACCCTAACCCATACCGTACGCCATACCCTAACACGTACCCTAAACCGTATCCTAAGCCGTACCCTAACCCTAACCAATACCCTACGCAGTATCCTCACCCATAGCCTCACCCGTACCCTAAGCCATACCCTAACCCTAACCCTAACACTAACCCTAACCCTAAACCCTACCCTATGCCGTACCCTCACCCATACCCTATCCCATACCCTAAGCCGTACCCTAACCCTAACACTAACCCTAACCCTAACCCTAACCCTAAACTACCCTTGACTGCTTTTGCCTCCATTAGATTTCCTATGCACTAGTGTTTTAAGGAACAGGTTAAAAAGAAAATCCTAATGTGATTTTTTTATAATGTGTTTATTCTTTATCTTATCCTAGTAACGAAAATCTTCTCCATGGCTGGACCCTAAATAATATTCCTTTACGTGCTAAGTGGTATCTAGAGAGTGGGATAGGTTTAATAAATACCCTAATCCTAACGTGTACCCTAACCCTAACCCAAACCCTAACCCTAACACGTACGCTAATCCTCACCCGTACCCTAAACCAATCCCTAACCCTAAAACTAACCCTAACCCTAACCCTAACCCTAACCCATACGCTACGCCGTACCCTCACCCATACCCTAACCCGTATCCTAAGCCGTACCCTAACCCTAAACCTAACCCTAACCTCTACCCTACGCCGCACCCTCACCCGTACCCTAACCCGTACCCAAAGCCTTACCCTAACCCTAACCCTAATCCTCACCCATACCCAACGCCGTAACCTAACCCATATCCTAACCCGTATCCTAAGCCGTACCCTAACCCTAACCAATAACCTACGCAGTACCCTCACCAGTACCCTCACCGGTATCCTAAGCCCTACCCTAACCCTAACCCTAACCCTAACCCTAAACTACCCTTTACTGCTTTTGCCTCCATTAGATTTCCTAAACACTAGTGTTTTAAGGAACAGGTTAAAAAGAAAACCTTATGTGATTTTTTTATAATGTGTTTATTCTTTATCTTATCCTAGTGACTAAAATCTTCTCCATGGCTGAACCCCAAATAATATTCCTTTACGTGCTAAGTGGTATCTAGAGAGTGGGATAGGTTTAATAAATACCCTAATCCTAAAGTGTACCCTAAACCTAACCCATACCCTAACCCTAACGCGTACCCTAACCCTAACCAAAACCCTAACCCGAACACGTATGCTAATCCTAACCCGTACCCTAAACCAATCCCTAACCCTAAAACTAACCCTAACCCTAACCCTAACCCTAACCCATAACCTACACCGTACCCTCACCCGTACCCTAACCCGTACCCTAAGCCGTACCCTAACCCTAACCCTAAACCATATGGTACGCCGTACCCTCACCCGTACCCTAACCCGTATCCTAAGCCGTACCCTAACCCTAACACTAACCCTAAACTATACCCTACGCCGTAACCTCACCCGTACCCTAACCCGTACCCTAAGCCGTACCCTAACCCTAACCCTAACCCTAACCCTAACCCTAACCCTAACCCATACCGTACGCCATACCCTAACACGTACACTAACCCGTATCCTAAGCCGTACCCTAACCCTAACCAATACCCTACGCAGTATCCTCACCCATAGCCTCACCCGTGCCCTAAGCCGTACCCTAACCCTAACCCTAACCCTAACCCTAACCCTAACACCTACCCTATGCCATACCCTCACCTGTACCCTATCCCATAACCTAAGCCGTACCATAACCCTAACACTAACCCTAACCCTAACCCATAACCTACGCCGTACCCTCACCCGTACCCTAACCCGTATCCTAAGCCGTACCCTAACCCTAACCCTAACCCTAACCCTAACCCATAACCTACGCCGTACCCTCACCCGTACCCTAACACGTACCCTAAGAAGTACCGTAACCCTAACCCTAACACTAACCCTAACCCTAACCCACACTCTACGCCGTACCCTAACCCGTACCCTAACACGTATCCTAAGCCGTACCCTAACCCTAAGCAATACCCTACGCAGTACCCTCACCCGTACCCTCACCCGTACCCTATCCCATACCCTAAGCCGTACCCTAACCCATACCCTAAGCCGTACCCTAACCCTAACACTAACCCTAACCCTAACCCTAACCCTAAACTACCCTTGATTGCTTTTGCCTCTATTAGATTTCCCAAGCACTAGTGTTTTAAGGAACAGGTTAAAAAGAAAATCCTAATGTGATTTTTTTATAATGTGTTTATTCTTTATCTTATCCTAGTGACTAAAATCTTCTCCATGGCTGGATCCCTAATAATATTCCTTTACGTGCTAAGTGGTATCTAGAGAGTGGGATAGGTTTAATAAATACCCTAATCCTAACGTGTACCCTAACCCTAACCCATACCCTAACCCTAACGCGTACCCTAACCCTAACCGAAAACCTAACCCTAACACGTACGCTAATCCTAACCCGTACCCTAAACCAATCCCTAACCCTAAAACTAACCCTAACCCTAACCCTAACCCTAAACCTTACCCTACGCCGTACCCTCACCCGTACCCTAACCCGTACCCTAAGACGTACCCTAACCCTAACCCTAACCCATACGCTACGCCGTACCCTCAGCCGTACCCTAACCCGTATCCTAAGCCGTACCCTAACCCTAACCCTAACCCTAACCCTAACCCTAACCCATACCCTATGCCATACCCTAACCCGTACCCTAACCCGTATCCTAAGCCGTATCCTAACCCTAACCAATACCCTACGCAGTACCCTCACCCGTACCCTCACCCGTACCCTAAGCCGTACCCTAACCCCAACCCTAACCCTAACTCTAACCCTAACCCCTACCCTACGCCGTACCCTCACCCGTACCCTATCCCATACGCTAAGCCGTACCCTAACCCTAACACTAACACTAACCCTAACCCTAACCCTAACCCATACCCTACGCCGTACCCTCACCCGTAACCTAACCCGTACCCAAAGCCGTACCCTAACCCTAACCCTAACCTATACACTACGCCGTACCCTCACCCGTACCCTAACCCGTACCCTAAGCCGTACCCTAACTCTAACCCTAACCCTAACCCTAACCCTTACCCATACCCTGCGCCGTACCCTAACCCATACAATAACCTGTATCCTAAGCCTTAACCTAACCCTAACCAATGACCTACACAGTACCCTCACCCGTACCCTAAGCCATACCCTAACCCTAACCCTAACACTAACCCTAACCCTAAACCCTACCCTATGCCGTACCCTCACCCATACCCTATCCCATACCCTAAGCCGTACCCTAACCCTAACACTAACCCTAACCCTAACCCTAACCCTAAACTACCCTTGACTGCTTTTGCCTCCATTAGATTTCCTAAGCACTAGTGTTTTAAGGAACAGGTTAAAAAGAAAATCCTAATGTGATTTTTTTATAATGTGTTTATTCTTTATCTTATCCTAGTAACGAAAATCTTCTCCATGGCTGGACCCTAAATAATATTCCTTTACGTGCTAAGTGGTATCTAGAGAGTGGGATAGGTTTAATAAATACCCTAATCCTAACGTGTACCCTAACCCTAACCCTAATGCGTACCCTAACCCTAACCCAAACCCTAACCCTAACACGTACGCTAATCCTCACCCGTACCCTAAACCAATCCCTAACCCTAAAACTAACCCTAACCCTAACCCTAACCCTAACCCATACGCTACGCCGTACCCTCACCCATACCCTAACCCGTATCCTAAGCCGTACCCTAACCCTAAACCTAACCCTAACCTCTACCCTACGCCGTACCCTCACCCGTACCCTAACCCGTACCCAAAGCCTTACCCTAACCCTAACCCTAACCCTCACCCATACCCAACGCCGTAACCTAACCCATATCCTAACCCGTATCCTAAGCCGTACCCTAACCCTAACCAATAACCTACGCAGTACCCTCACCAGTACCCTCACCGGTATCCTAAGCCCTCCCCTAACCCTAACCCTAACCCTAACCCTAAACTACCCTTTACTGCTTTTGCCTCCATTAGATTTCCTAAACACTAGTGTTTTAAGGAACAGGTTAAAAAGAAAACCTTATGTGATTTTTTTATAATGTGTTTATTCTTTATCTTATCCTAGTGACTAAAATCTTCTCCATGGCTGAACCCCAAATAATATTCCTTTACGTGCTAAGTGGTATCTAGAGAGTGGGATAGGTTTAATAAATACCCTAATCCTAAAGTGTACCCTAAACCTAACCCATACCCTAACCCTAACGCGTACCCTAACCCTAACCAAAACCCTAACCCGAACACGTATGCTAATCCTAACCCGTACCCTAAACCAATCCCTAACCCTAAAACTAACCCTAACCCTAACCATAACCCTAACCCATAACCTACACCGTACCCTCACCCGTACCCTAACCCGTACCCTAAGCCGTACCCTAACCCTAACCCTAAAATATATGCTACGCCGTACCCTCACCCGTACCCTAACCCGTATCCTAAGCCGTACCCTAACCCTAACCCTAACCCTAAACTATACCCTACGCCGTAACCTCACCCGTACCCTAACCCGTACCCTAAGCCGTACCCTAACCCTAACCCTAACCCTAACCCTAACCCTAACCCTAACACATACCGTACGCCATACCCTAACACGTACCCTAACCCGTATCCTAAGCCGTACCCTAACCCTAACCAATACCCTACGCAGTATCCTCACCCATAGCCTCACCCGTACCCTAAGCCGTACCCTAACCCTAACCCTAACCCTAACCCTAACCCTAACCCATACCCTATGCCATACCCTCACCTGTACCCTATCCCATAACCTAAGCCGTACCATAACCCTAACACTAACCCTAACCCTAACCCATAACCAACGCCGTACCCTCACCCGTACCCTAACCCGTATCCTAAGCCGTACCCTAACCCTAACGCTAACCCTAACCCTAACCCATAACCTACGCCGTACCCTCACCCGTACCCTAACACGTACCCTAAGAAGTACCGTAACCCTAACCCTAACACTAACCCTAACCCTAACCCACACTCTACGCCGTACCCTAACCCGTACCCTAACACGTATCCTAAGCCGTACCCTAACCCTAAGCAATACCCTACGCAGTACCCTCAACCGTACCCTCACCCGTACCCTAAGCCATACCCTAACCATAGCCCTAAGCCTAACCCTAACACCTACCCTACGCCGTACCCTCACCCGTACCCTATCCCATACCCTAAGCCGTACCCTAACCCTAACACTAACCCTAACCCTAACCCTAACCCTAAACTACCCTTGATTGCTTTTGCCTCTATTAGATTTCCTAAGCACTAGTGTTTTAAGGAACAGGTTAAAAAGAAAATCCTAATGTGATTTTTTTATAATGTGTTTATTCTTTATCTTATCCTAGTGACTAAAATCTTCTCCATGGCTGGATCCCTAATAATATTCCTTTACGTGCTAAGTGGTATCTAGAGAGTGGGATAGGTTTAATAAATACCCTAATCCTAACGTGTACCCTAACTCTAACCCATACCCTAACCCTAACGCGTACCCTAACCCTAACCGAAAACCTAACCCTAACACGTACGCTAATCCTAACCCGTACCCTAAACCAATCCCTAACCCTAAAACTAACCCTAACCCTAACCCTAACCCTAAACCTTACCCTACGCCGTACCCTCACCCGTACCCTAACCCGTACCCTAAGACGTACCCTAACCCTAACCCTAACCCATACGCTACGCCGTACCCTCACCCGTACCCTAACCCGTATCCTAAGCCGTACCCTAAACCTAACCCTAACCCTAACCCTAACCCTAACCCATACCCTATGCCATACCCTAACCCGTACCCTAAACCGTATCCTAAGCCGTATCCTAACCCTAACCAATACCCTACGCAGTACCCTCACCCGTACCCTCACCCGTACCCTAAGCCGTACCCTAACCCCAACCCTAACCCTAACTCTAACCCTAACCCATACCCTACGCCGTACCCTCACCCGTAACCTAACCCGTACCCAAAGCCGTACCCTAACCCTAACCCTAACCTATACACTACGCCGTACCCTCACCCGTACCCTAACCCGTACCCTAAGCCGTACCCTAACTCTAACCCTAACCCTAACCCTAACCCTTACCCATACCCTGCGCCGTACCCTAACCCATACAATAACCTGTATCCTAAGCCTTAACCTAACCCTAACCAATGACCTACACAGTACCCTCACCCGTACCCTAAGCCATACCCTAACCCTAACCCTAACACTAACCCTAACCCTAAATCCTACCCTATGCCGTACCCTCACCCATACCCTATCCCATACCCTAAGCCGTACCCTAACCCTAACACTAACCCTAACCCTAACCCTAACCCTAAACTACCCTTGACTGCTTTTGCCTCCATTAGATTTCCTAAGCACTAGTGTTTTAAGGAACAGGTTAAAAAGAAAATCCTAATGTGATTTTTTTATAATGTGTTTATTCTTTATCTTATCCTAGTAACGAAAATCTTCTCCATGGCTGGACCCTAAATAATATTCCTTTACGTGCTAAGTGGTATCTAGAGAGTGGGATAGGTTTAATAAATACCCTAATCCTAACGTGTACCCTAACCCTAACCCTAATGCGTACCCTAACCCTAACCCAAACCCTAACCCTAACACGTACGCTAATCCTCACCCGTACCCTAAACCAATCCCTAACCCTAAAACTAACCCTAACCCTAACCCTAACCCTAACCCATACGCTACGCCGTACCCTCACCCATACCCTAACCCGTATCCTAAGCCGTACCCTAACCCTAAACCTAACCCTAACCTCTACCCTACGCCGTACCCTCACCCGTACCCTAACCCGTACCCAAAGCCTTACCCTAACCCTAACCCTAACCCTCACCCATACCCAACGCCGTAACCTAACTCATATCCTAACCCGTATCCTAAGCCGAACCCTAACCATAACCAATAACCTACGCAGTACCCTCACCAGTACCCTCACCGGTATCCTAAGCCCTACCCTAACCCTAACCCTAACCCTAACCCTAAACTACCCTTTACTGCTTTTGCCTCCATTAGATTTCCTAAACACTAGTGTTTTAAGGAACAGGTTAAAAAGAAAACCTTATGTGATTTTTTTATAATGTGTTTATTCTTTATCTTATCCTAGTGACTAAAATCTTCTCCATGGCTGAACCCCAAATAATATTCCTTTACGTGCTAAGTGGTATCTAGAGAGTGGGATAGGTTTAATAAATACCCTAATCCTAAAGTGTACCCTAAACCTAACCCATACCCTAACCCTAACGCGTACCCTAACCCTAACCAAAACCCTAACCCGAACACGTATGCTAATCCTAACCCGTACCCTAAACCAATCCCTAACCCTAAAACTAACCCTAACCCTAACCCTAACCCTAACCCATAACCTACACCGTACCCTCACCCGTACCCTAACCCGTACCCTAAGCCGTACCCTAACCCTAACCCTAAAACATATGCTACGCCGTACCCTCACCCGTACCCTAACCCGTATCCTAAGCCGTACCCTAACCCTAACCCTAACCCTAAACTATACCCTACGCCGTAACCTCACCCGTACCCTAACCCGTACCCTAAGCCGTACCCTAACCCTAACCCTAACCCTAACCCTAACCCTAACCCTAACCCATACCGTACGCCATACCCTAACACGTACCCTAACCCGTATCCTAAGCCGTACCCTAACCCTAACCAATACCCTACGCAGTATCCTCACCCATAGCCTCACCCGTACCCTAAGCCGTACCCTAACCCTAACCCTAACCCTAACCCTAACCCTAACCCCTACCCTATGCCATACCCTCACCTGTACCCTATCCCATAACCTAAGCCGTACCATAACCCTAACACTAACCCTAACCCTAACCCATACCCTACGCCGTACCCTCACCCGTACCCTAACCCGTATCCTAAGCCGTACCCTAACCCTAACCCTAACCCTAACCCTAACCCATAACCTACGCCGTACCCTCACCCCTACCCTAACACATACCCTAAGACGTACCGTAACCCTAACCCTAACACTAACCCTAACCTTAACCCACACTCTACGCCGTACCCTAACCCGTACCCTAACACGTATCCTAAGCCGTACCCTAACCCTAACCAATACCCTATGCAGTACCCTCACCCGTACCCTCACCCGTACCCTAAGCCATACCCTAACCCTAACCCTAACCGTAACCCTAACCCCTACCCTACGCCGTACCCTCACCCGTACCCTATCCCATACCCTAAGCCGTACCCTAACCCTAACACTAACCCTAACCCTAACCCTAACCCTAAACTACCCTTGATTGCTTTTGCCTGTATTAGATTTCCTAAACACTAGTGTTTTAAGGAACAGGTTAAAAAGAAAATCCTAATGTGATTTTTTTATAATGTGTTTATTCTTTATCTTATCCTAGTGACTAAAATCTTCTCCATGGCTGGATCCCTAATAATATTCCTTTACGTGCTAAGTGGTATCTAGAGAGTGGGATAGGTTTAATAAATACCCTAATCCTAACGTGTACCCTAACCCTAACCCATACCCTAACCCTAACGCATACCCTAACCCTAACCGAAAACCTAACCCTAACACGTACGCTAATCCTAACCCGTACCCTAAACCAATCCCTAACCCTAAAACTAACCCTAACCCTAACCCTAACCCTAAACCTTACCCTACGCCGTACCCTCACCCGTCCCCTAACCCGTACCCTAAGACGTACCCTAACCCTAACCCTAACCCATACGCTACGCCGTACCCTCACCCGTACCCTAACCCGTATCCTAAGCCGTACCCTAACCCTAACCCTAACCCTAACCCTAACCCTAACCCATACCCTACGCCATACCCTAACCCGTACCCTAACCCGTACCCTAACCCTAACCTTAACCCTAACCCTAACTCTAACCCATACCCTACGCCATACCCTAACCCGTACCCTAACCCGTATCCTAAGCCGTATCCTAACCCTAACCAATACCCTACGCAGTACCCTCACCCGTACCCTCACCCGTACCCTAAGCCGTACCCTAACCCCAACCCTAACCCTAACTCTAACCCTAACCGCTACCCTACGCCGTACCCTCACCCGTACCCTATCCCATACGCTAAGCCGTACCCTAACCCTAACACTAACACTAACCCTAACCCTAACCCTAACCCATACCCTAGGCCGTACCCTCACCCGTAACCTAACCCGTACCCAAAGCCGTACCCTAACCCTAACCCTAACCTATACACTACGCCGTACCCTCACCCGTACCCTAACCCGTACCCTAAGCCGTACCCTAACTCTAACCCTAACCCTAACCCTAACCCTTACCCATACCCTGCGCCGTACCCTAACCCATACAATAACCTGTATCCTAAGCCTTAACCTAACCCTAACCAATGACCTACACAGTACCCTCACCCGTACCCTAAGCCATACCCTAACCCTAACCCTAACACTAACCCTAACCCTAAACCCTACCCTATGCCGTACCCTCACCCATACCCTATCCCATACCCTAAGCCGTACCCTAACCCTAACACTAACCCTAACCCTAACCCTAACCCTAAACTACCCTTGACTGCTTTTGCCTCCATTAGATTTCCTAAGCACTAGTGTTTTAAGGAACAGGTTAAAAAGAAAATCCTAATGTGATTTTTTTATAATGTGTTTATTCTTTATCTTATCCTAGTGACGAAAATATTCTCCATGGCTGGACCCTAAATAATATTCCTTTACGTGCTAAGTGGTATCTAGAGAGTGGGATAGGTTTAATAAATACCCTAATCCTAACGTGTACCCTAACCCTAACCCATACCCTAACCCTAATGCATACCCTAACTCTAACCCAAACCCTAACCCTAACACGTACGCTAATCCTAACCCGTACCCTAAACCAATCCCTAACCCTAAAACTAACCCTAACCCTAACCCTAACCCTAACCCATACGCTACGCCGTACCCTCACCCATACCCTAACCCGTATCCTAAGCCGTACCCTAATCCTAAACCTAACCCTAACCTCTACCCTACGCCGTACCCTCCCCCGTACCCTAACCCGTACCCAAAGCCTTACCCTAACCCTACCCCTAACCCTCACCCATACCCAATGCCGTAACCTAACCCATATCCTAACCCGTATCCTAAGCCGTACCCTAACCCTAACCAATAACCTACGCAGTACCCTCACCAGTACCCTCACCCGTATCCTAAGCCCTACCCTAACCCTAACCCTAACCCTAACCCTAAAATACCCTTTACTGCTTTTGCCTCCATTAGATTTCCTAAACACTAGTGTTTTAAGGAACAGGTTAAAAAGAAAACCTTATGTGATTTTTTTATAATGTGTTTATTCTTTATCTTATCCTAGTGACTAAAATCTTCTCCATGGCTGAACCCCAAATAATATTCCTTTACGTGCTAAGTGGTATCTAGAGAGTGGGATAGGTTTAATAAATACCCTAATCCTAAAGTGTACCCTAAACCTAACCCATACCCTAACCCTAACGCGTACCCTAACCCTAACCAAAACCCTAACCCGAACAGGTATGCTAATCCTAACCCGTACCCTAAACCAATCCCTAACCCTAAAACTAACCCTAACCCTAACCCTAACCCATAACCTACACCGTACCCTCACCCGTACCCTAACCCGTACCCTAAGCCGTACCCTAACCCTAACCCTAACCCTAAACTATACCCTACGCCGTAACCTCACCCGTACCCTAACCCGTACCCTAAGCCGTACCCTAACCCTAACCCTAACCCTAACCCTGACCCTAACCCTAACCCATACCGTACGCCATACCCTAACACGTACCCTAACCCGTATCCTAAGCCGTACCCTAACCCTAACCAATATCCTACGAAGTATCCTCACCCATACCCTCACCCGTACCCTAAGCCATACCCTAACCCTAACCCTAACCCTAACCCCTACCCTATGCCATACCCTCAGCTGTACCCTATCCCATAACCTAAGCCGTACCATAACCCTAACACTAACCCTAACCCTAACCCATAACCTACGCCGTACCCTCACCCGTACCCTAACCCGTATCCTAAGCCATACCCTAACCCTAACCCTAACCCTAACCCTAACCCATAACCTACGCCGTACCCTCACCCGTACCCTAACACGTACCCTAAGACGTACCGTAACCCTAACCCTAACTCTAACCCTAACCCTAACCCACACTCTACGCCGTACCCTAACCCGTACCCTAACACGTATCCTAAGCCGTACCCTAACCCTAACCAATACCCTACGCAGTACCCTCACCCGTACCCTCACCCGTACCCTAAACCATACCCTAACCATAACCCTAACCCTAAACCTAACCCCTACCCTACGCCGTACCCTCACCCGTACCCTATCCCATACCCTAAGCCGTACCCTAACCCTAACACTAACCCTAACCCTAACCCTAACCCTAAACTACCCTTGATGGCTTTTGCCTCTATTAGATTTCCTAAGCACTAGTGTTTTAAGGAACAGCTTAAAAAGAAAATCCTAATGTGATTTTTTTATAATGTGTTTATTCTTTATCTTATCCTAGTGACTAAAATCTTCTCCATGGCTGGATCCCTAATAATATTCCTTTACGTGCTAATTGGTATCTAGAGAGTGGGATAGGTTTAATAAATACCCTAATCCTAACGTGTACCCTAACCCTAACCCATACCCTAACCCTAACGCGTACCCTAACCCTAACCCAAAACCTAACCCTAACACGTACGCTAATCCTAACCCGTACCCTAAACCAAACCCTAACCCTAAACTAACCCTAACCCTAACCCTAACCCTAACCCTAAACCTTACCCTACGCCGTACCCTCACCCGTACCCTAACCCGTAGCCTAAGACGTACACTAACCCTAAACCTTACCCTAACCTCTACCCTACGCCGTACCCTCACCCGTACCCTAACCCGTACCCTAAGCCGTACCCTAACCCTAACCCTAACCCTAACCCATACGCTATGCCGCACCCTCACCCATACCCTAACCCGTATCCTAAGCCGTACCCTAACCCTAACCCTAATCCTAACCGCTACCCTACGCCATACCCTATCCCATACCCTAAGCGGTACCCTAAACCTAACACTAACCCTAAACCTAACCCTAACACCTACCCTACGCCGTACCCTCACCGTAACCTATCCCATACCCTAAGCCGTACCCTAACCCTAACACTAACCCTAACCCTAAACCTAACCCCTACCCTACGCCGTACCCTCACCCGTACCCTATCCCATACCCTAAGCCGTACCCTAACCCTAACCCTAACCCTAACCTATACACTACGCCGCCGTACCCTCACCCGTACCCTAACCCTTACCCTAAGCCGTACCCTAACCCTAACCCTAACCCTAACCCTAACCCTAACCCATACCCTACGCCGTACCCTAAACCGTACCCTAACCCGTATTCTAAGCCGTACCCTAACCATAACCAATACCCTACACAGTACCCTCACCCGTACCCTCACCCGTACCCTAAGCCATACCCTAACCCTAACCCTAACCCTAACCTATACACTACGCCATACCCTCACCCGTACCCTAACCCGTACCCTAAGCCGTACCCTAACCCTAACCCTAACCCTAAACTATACCCTACGCCGTAACCTCACCCATACCCTAACCCGTACCCTAAGCCGTACCCTAACCCTAACCCTAACCCTAACACTAACCCTAACCCATACCGTACGCCATACCCTAACAGGTACCCTAACCCGTATCCTAAGCCATACCCTAACCCTAACCAATACCCTACGCAGTATCCTCACCCATACCCTCACCCGTACCCTAAGCCGTACCCTAACCCTAACCCTAACCCTAAACCTAACCCTAACCCCTACCCTATGCCATACCCTCACCTGTACCCTATCCCATAACCTAAGCCGTACCCTAACCCTAACCCTAACCCTAACCCTAACCCATAACCTACGCCGTACCCTCACCCGTACCCTAACACGTACCCTAAGACGTACCGTAACCCTAACCCTAACACTAACCCTAACCCTAACCCACACACTACGCCATACCCTAACCCGTACCCTAACACGTATCCTAAGCCGTACCCTAACCCTAACCAATACCCTACGCAGTACCCTCACCCGTACCCTCACCCGTACCCTAAGCCATACCCTAACCCTAACACTAACCCTAACCCTAACCCTAACCCTAAACTACCCTTGATTGCTTTTGCCTCTATTAGATTTCCTAAGCACTAGTGTTTTAAGGAATAGGTTAAACAGAAAATCCTAATGTGATTTTTTTATAATGTGTTTATTCTTTATCTTATCCTAGTGACTAAAATCTTCTCCATGGCTGGATCCCTAATAATATTCCTTTACGTGCTAAGTGGTATCTAGAGAGTGGGATAGGTTTAATAAATACCCTAATCCTAACGTGTACCCTAACCCTACCCCATACCCTAATCCTAACGCGTACCCTAACCCTAACCCATACCCTAACCCTAACGCGTACCCTAACCCTAACCCAAAGCCTAACCCTAACACATACGCTACTCCTAACCCGTACCCTAAACCAATCCCTAACCCTAAAACTAACCCTAACCCTAACCCTAACCCTAACCCATACGCTACGCCGTACCCTCACCCATACCCTAACCCGTATCCTAAGCCGTACCCTAATCCTAAACCTACCCCTAACCTCTACCCTACGCCGTACCCTCACCCGTACCCTAACCCGTACCCAAAGCCTTACCCTAACCCTAACCCTAACCCTCACCCATACCCAACGCCGTAACCTAACCCATATCCTAACCCGTATCCTAAGCCGTACCCTAACCCTAACCAATAACCTACGCAGTTCCCTCACCAGTAACCTCACCCGTAACCTAAGCCCTACCCTAACCCTAACCCTAACCCTAACCCTAAACTACCCTTTACTGCTTTTGCCTCCATTAGATTTCCTAAACACTAGTGTTTTAAGGAACAGGTTAAAAAGAAAACCTTATGTGATTTTTTTATAATGTGTTTATTCTTTATCTTATCCTAGTAACGAAAATCTTCTCCATGGCTGGACCCTAAATAATATTCCTTTACGTGCTAAGTGGTATCTAGAGAGTGGGATAGGTTTAATAAATACCCTAATCCTAACGTGTACCCTAACCCTAACCCTAACGCGTACCCTAACCCTAACCAAAACCCTAACCCGAACACGTATGCTAATCCTAACCCGTACCCTAAACCAATCCCTAACCCTAAAACTAACCCTAACCCTAACCCTAACCCATAACCTACACCGTACCCTCACCCGTACCCTAACCCGTACCCTAAGCCGTACCCTAACCCTAACCCTAAAACATATGCTACGCCGTACCCTCACCCGTACCCTAACCCGTATCCTAAGCCGTACCCTAACCCTAACCCTAACCCTAAACTATACCCTACGCCGTAACCTCACCCGTACCCTAACCCGTACCCTAAGCCGTACCCTAACCCTAACCCTAACCCTAACCCTAACCCATACCGTACGCCATACCCTAACACGTAACCTAACCCGTATCCTAAGCCGTACCCTAACCCTAACCAATACCCTACGCAGTATCCTCACCCATAGCCTCACCCGTACCCTAAGCCGTACCCTAACCCTAACCCTAACCCTAACCCTAACCCTAACCCCTACCCTATGCCATACCCTCACCTGTACCCTATCCCATAACTTAAGCCGTACCATAACCCTAACACTAACCCTAACCCTAACCCATAACCTACGCCGTACCCTCACCCGTACCCTAACCCGTATCCTAAGCCGTACCCTAACCCTAACCCTAACCCTAACCCTAACCCATAACCTACGCCGTACCCTCACCCGTACCCTAACACATACCCTAAGACGTACCGTAACCCTAACCCTAACACTAACCCTAACCTTAACCCACACTCTACGCCGTACCCTAACCCGTACCCTAACACGTATCCTAAGCCGTACCCTAACCCTAACCAATACCCTACGCAGTACCCTCACCCGTACCCTCACCCGTACCCTAAGCCATACCCTAACCCTAACACTAACCCTAACCCTAAACCCTACCCTATGCCGTACCCTCACCCATACCCTATCCCATACCCTAAGCCGTACCCTAACCCTAACACTAACCCTAACCCTAACCCTAACCCTAAACTACCCTTGACTGCTTTTGCCTCCATTAGATTTCCTAAGCACTAGTGTTTTAAGGAACAGGTTAAAAAGAAAATCCTAATGTGATTTTTTTATAATGTGTTTATTCTTTATCTTATCCTAGTAACGAAAATCTTCTCCATGGCTGGACCCTAAATAATATTCCTTTACGTGCTAAGTGGTATCTAGAGAGTGGGATAGGTTTAATAAATACCCTAATCCTAACGTGTACCCTAACCCTAACCCAAACCCTAACCCTAACACGTACGCTAATCCTCACCCGTACCCTAAACCAATCCCTAACCCTAAAACTAACCCTAACCCTAACCCTAACCCTAACCCATACGCTACGCCGTACCCTCACCCATACCCTAACCCGTATCCTAAGCCGTACCCTAACCCTAAACCTAACCCTAACCTCTACCCTACGCCGCACCCTCACCCGTACCCTAACCCGTACCCAAAGCCTTACCCTAACCCTAACCCTAACCCTCACCCATACCCAACGCCGTAACCTAACCCATATCCTAACCCGTATCCTAAGCCGTACCCTAACCCTAACCAATAACCTACGCAGTACCCTCACCAGTACCCTCACCGGTATCCTAAGCCCTACCCTAACCCTAACCCTAACCCTAACCCTAAACTACCCTTTACTGCTTTTGCCTCCATTAGATTTCCTAAACACTAGTGTTTTAAGGAACAGGTTAAAAAGAAAACCTTATGTGATTTTTTTATAATGTGTTTATTCTTTATCTTATCCTAGTGACTAAAATCTTCTCCATGGCTGAACCCCAAATAATATTCCTTTACGTGCTAAGTGGTATCTAGAGAGTGGGATAGGTTTAATAAATACCCTAATCCTAAAGTGTACCCTAAACCTAACCCATACCCTAACCCTAACGCGTACCCTAACCCTAACCAAAACCCTAACCCGAACACGTATGCTAATCCTAACCCGTACCCTAAACCAATCCCTAACCCTAAAACTAACCCTAACCCTAACCCTAACCCTAACCCATAACCTACACCGTACCCTCACCCGTACCCTAACCCGTACCCTAAGCCGTACCCTAACCCTAACCCTAAAACATATGCTACGCCGTACCCTCACCCGTACCCTAACCCGTATCCTAAGCCGTACCCTAACCCTAACCCTAACCCTAAACTATACCCTACGCCGTAACCTCACCCGTACCCTAAGCCGTACCCTAAGCCGTACCCTAACCCTAACCCTAACCCTAACCCTAACCCTAACCCTAACCCATACCGTACGCCATACCCTAACACGTACCCTAAACCGTATCCTAAGCCGTACCCTAACCCTAACCAATACCCTACGCAGTATCCTCACCCATAGCCTCACCCGTACCCTAAGCCATACCCTAACCCTAACCCTAACACTAACCCTAACCCTAAACCCTACCCTATGCCGTACCCTCACCCATACCCTATCCCATACCCTAAGCCGTACCCTAACCCTAACACTAACCCTAACCCTAACCCTAACCCTAAACTACCCTTGACTGCTTTTGCCTCCATTAGATTTCCTATGCACTAGTGTTTTAAGGAACAGGTTAAAAAGAAAATCCTAATGTGATTTTTTTATAATGTGTTTATTCTTTATCTTATCCTAGTAACGAAAATCTTCTCCATGGCTGGACCCTAAATAATATTCCTTTACGTGCTAAGTGGTATCTAGAGAGTGGGATAGGTTTAATAAATACCCTAATCCTAACGTGTACCCTAACCCTAACCCAAACCCTAACCCTAACACGTACGCTAATCCTCACCCGTACCCTAAACCAATCCCTAACCCTAAAACTAACCCTAACCCTAACCCTAACCCTAACCCATACGCTACGCCGTACCCTCACCCATACCCTAACCCGTATCCTAAGCCGTACCCTAACCCTAAACCTAACCCTAACCTCTACCC
This sequence comes from Eubalaena glacialis, assembly GCF_028564815.1. Taxonomy (NCBI): domain Eukaryota; kingdom Metazoa; phylum Chordata; class Mammalia; order Artiodactyla; family Balaenidae; genus Eubalaena; species Eubalaena glacialis. The sequence continues at coordinate 738,798 of NW_026871814.1, read as the reverse complement.
TACGCCGCACCCTCACCCGTACCCTAACCCGTACCCAAAGCCTTACCCTAACCCTAACCCTAATCCTCACCCATACCCAACGCCGTAACCTAACCCATATCCTAACCCGTATCCTAAGCCGTACCCTAACCCTAACCAATAACCTACGCAGTACCCTCACCAGTACCCTCACCGGTATCCTAAGCCCTACCCTAACCCTAACCCTAACCCTAACCCTAAACTACCCTTTACTGCTTTTGCCTCCATTAGATTTCCTAAACACTAGTGTTTTAAGGAACAGGTTAAAAAGAAAACCTTATGTGATTTTTTTATAATGTGTTTATTCTTTATCTTATCCTAGTGACTAAAATCTTCTCCATGGCTGAACCCCAAATAATATTCCTTTACGTGCTAAGTGGTATCTAGAGAGTGGGATAGGTTTAATAAATACCCTAATCCTAAAGTGTACCCTAAACCTAACCCATACCCTAACCCTAACGCGTACCCTAACCCTAACCAAAACCCTAACCCGAACACGTATGCTAATCCTAACCCGTACCCTAAACCAATCCCTAACCCTAAAACTAACCCTAACCCTAACCCTAACCCTAACCCATAACCTACACCGTACCCTCACCCGTACCCTAACCCGTACCCTAAGCCGTACCCTAACCCTAACCCTAAACCATATGGTACGCCGTACCCTCACCCGTACCCTAACCCGTATCCTAAGCCGTACCCTAACCCTAACACTAACCCTAAACTATACCCTACGCCGTAACCTCACCCGTACCCTAACCCGTACCCTAAGCCGTACCCTAACCCTAACCCTAACCCTAACCCTAACCCTAACCCTAACCCATACCGTACGCCATACCCTAACACGTACACTAACCCGTATCCTAAGCCGTACCCTAACCCTAACCAATACCCTACGCAGTATCCTCACCCATAGCCTCACCCGTGCCCTAAGCCGTACCCTAACCCTAACCCTAACCCTAACCCTAACCCTAACACCTACCCTATGCCATACCCTCACCTGTACCCTATCCCATAACCTAAGCCGTACCATAACCCTAACACTAACCCTAACCCTAACCCATAACCTACGCCGTACCCTCACCCGTACCCTAACCCGTATCCTAAGCCGTACCCTAACCCTAACCCTAACCCTAACCCTAACCCATAACCTACGCCGTACCCTCACCCGTACCCTAACACGTACCCTAAGAAGTACCGTAACCCTAACCCTAACACTAACCCTAACCCTAACCCACACTCTACGCCGTACCCTAACCCGTACCCTAACACGTATCCTAAGCCGTACCCTAACCCTAAGCAATACCCTACGCAGTACCCTCACCCGTACCCTCACCCGTACCCTATCCCATACCCTAAGCCGTACCCTAACCCATACCCTAAGCCGTACCCTAACCCTAACACTAACCCTAACCCTAACCCTAACCCTAAACTACCCTTGATTGCTTTTGCCTCTATTAGATTTCCCAAGCACTAGTGTTTTAAGGAACAGGTTAAAAAGAAAATCCTAATGTGATTTTTTTATAATGTGTTTATTCTTTATCTTATCCTAGTGACTAAAATCTTCTCCATGGCTGGATCCCTAATAATATTCCTTTACGTGCTAAGTGGTATCTAGAGAGTGGGATAGGTTTAATAAATACCCTAATCCTAACGTGTACCCTAACCCTAACCCATACCCTAACCCTAACGCGTACCCTAACCCTAACCGAAAACCTAACCCTAACACGTACGCTAATCCTAACCCGTACCCTAAACCAATCCCTAACCCTAAAACTAACCCTAACCCTAACCCTAACCCTAAACCTTACCCTACGCCGTACCCTCACCCGTACCCTAACCCGTACCCTAAGACGTACCCTAACCCTAACCCTAACCCATACGCTACGCCGTACCCTCAGCCGTACCCTAACCCGTATCCTAAGCCGTACCCTAACCCTAACCCTAACCCTAACCCTAACCCTAACCCATACCCTATGCCATACCCTAACCCGTACCCTAACCCGTATCCTAAGCCGTATCCTAACCCTAACCAATACCCTACGCAGTACCCTCACCCGTACCTTCACCCGTACCCTAAGCCGTACCCTAACCCCAACCCTAACCCTAACTCTAACCCTAACCCCTACCCTACGCCGTACCCTCACCCGTACCCTATCCCATACGCTAAGCCGTACCCTAACCCTAACACTAACACTAACCCTAACCCTAACCCTAACCCATACCCTACGCCGTACCCTCACCCGTAACCTAACCCGTACCCAAAGCCGTACCCTAACCCTAACCCTAACCTATACACTACGCCGTACCCTCACCCGTACCCTAACCCGTACCCTAAGCCGTACCCTAACTCTAACCCTAACCCTAACCCTAACCCTTACCCATACCCTGCGCCGTACCCTAACCCATACAATAACCTGTATCCTAAGCCTTAACCTAACCCTAACCAATGACCTACACAGTACCCTCACCCGTACCCTAAGCCATACCCTAACCCTAACCCTAACACTAACCCTAACCCTAAACCCTACCCTATGCCGTACCCTCACCCATACCCTATCCCATACCCTAAGCCGTACCCTAACCCTAACACTAACCCTAACCCTAACCCTAACCCTAAACTACCCTTGACTGCTTTTGCCTCCATTAGATTTCCTAAGCACTAGTGTTTTAAGGAACAGGTTAAAAAGAAAATCCTAATGTGATTTTTTTATAATGTGTTTATTCTTTATCTTATCCTAGTAACGAAAATCTTCTCCATGGCTGGACCCTAAATAATATTCCTTTACGTGCTAAGTGGTATCTAGAGAGTGGGATAGGTTTAATAAATACCCTAATCCTAACGTGTACCCTAACCCTAACCCTAATGCGTACCCTAACCCTAACCCAAACCCTAACCCTAACACGTACGCTAATCCTCACCCGTACCCTAAACCAATCCCTAACCCTAAAACTAACCCTAACCCTAACCCTAACCCTAACCCATACGCTACGCCGTACCCTCACCCATACCCTAACCCGTATCCTAAGCCGTACCCTAACCCTAAACCTAACCCTAACCTCTACCCTACGCCGTACCCTCACCCGTACCCTAACCCGTACCCAAAGCCTTACCCTAACCCTAACCCTAACCCTCACCCATACCCAACGCCGTAACCTAACCCATATCCTAACCCGTATCCTAAGCCGTACCCTAACCCTAACCAATAACCTACGCAGTACCCTCACCAGTACCCTCACCGGTATCCTAAGCCCTCCCCTAACCCTAACCCTAACCCTAACCCTAAACTACCCTTTACTGCTTTTGCCTCCATTAGATTTCCTAAACACTAGTGTTTTAAGGAACAGGTTAAAAAGAAAACCTTATGTGATTTTTTTATAATGTGTTTATTCTTTATCTTATCCTAGTGACTAAAATCTTCTCCATGGCTGAACCCCAAATAATATTCCTTTACGTGCTAAGTGGTATCTAGAGAGTGGGATAGGTTTAATAAATACCCTAATCCTAAAGTGTACCCTAAACCTAACCCATACCCTAACCCTAACGCGTACCCTAACCCTAACCAAAACCCTAACCCGAACACGTATGCTAATCCTAACCCGTACCCTAAACCAATCCCTAACCCTAAAACTAACCCTAACCCTAACCATAACCCTAACCCATAACCTACACCGTACCCTCACCCGTACCCTAACCCGTACCCTAAGCCGTACCCTAACCCTAACCCTAAAATATATGCTACGCCGTACCCTCACCCGTACCCTAACCCGTATCCTAAGCCGTACCCTAACCCTAACCCTAACCCTAAACTATACCCTACGCCGTAACCTCACCCGTACCCTAACCCGTACCCTAAGCCGTACCCTAACCCTAACCCTAACCCTAACCCTAACCCTAACCCTAACCCATACCGTACGCCATACCCTAACACGTACCCTAACCCGTATCCTAAGCCGTACCCTAACCCTAACCAATACCCTACGCAGTATCCTCACCCATAGCCTCACCCGTACCCTAAGCCGTACCCTAACCCTAACCCTAACCCTAACCCTAACCCTAACCCATACCCTATGCCATACCCTCACCTGTACCCTATCCCATAACCTAAGCCGTACCATAACCCTAACACTAACCCTAACCCTAACCCATAACCAACGCCGTACCCTCACCCGTACCCTAACCCGTATCCTAAGCCGTACCCTAACCCTAACGCTAACCCTAACCCTAACCCATAACCTACGCCGTACCCTCACCCGTACCCTAACACGTACCCTAAGAAGTACCGTAACCCTAACCCTAACACTAACCCTAACCCTAACCCACACTCTACGCCGTACCCTAACCCGTACCCTAACACGTATCCTAAGCCGTACCCTAACCCTAAGCAATACCCTACGCAGTACCCTCAACCGTACCCTCACCCGTACCCTAAGCCATACCCTAACCATAGCCCTAAGCCTAACCCTAACACCTACCCTACGCCGTACCCTCACCCGTACCCTATCCCATACCCTAAGCCGTACCCTAACCCTAACACTAACCCTAACCCTAACCCTAACCCTAAACTACCCTTGATTGCTTTTGCCTCTATTAGATTTCCTAAGCACTAGTGTTTTAAGGAACAGGTTAAAAAGAAAATCCTAATGTGATTTTTTTATAATGTGTTTATTCTTTATCTTATCCTAGTGACTAAAATCTTCTCCATGGCTGGATCCCTAATAATATTCCTTTACGTGCTAAGTGGTATCTAGAGAGTGGGATAGGTTTAATAAATACCCTAATCCTAACGTGTACCCTAACTCTAACCCATACCCTAACCCTAACGCGTACCCTAACCCTAACCGAAAACCTAACCCTAACACGTACGCTAATCCTAACCCGTACCCTAAACCAATCCCTAACCCTAAAACTAACCCTAACCCTAACCCTAACCCTAAACCTTACCCTACGCCGTACCCTCACCCGTACCCTAACCCGTACCCTAAGACGTACCCTAACCCTAACCCTAACCCATACGCTACGCCGTACCCTCACCCGTACCCTAACCCGTATCCTAAGCCGTACCCTAACCCTAACCCTAACCCTAACCCTAACCCTAACCCATACCCTATGCCATACCCTAACCCGTACCCTAACCCGTATCCTAAGCCGTATCCTAACCCTAACCAATACCCTACGCAGTACCCTCACCCGTACCCTCACCCGTACCCTAAGCCGTACCCTAACCCCAACCCTAACCCTAACTCTAACCCTAACCCATACCCTACGCCGTACCCTCACCCGTAACCTAACCCGTACCCAAAGCCGTACCCTAACCCTAACCCTAACCTATACACTACGCCGTACCCTCACCCGTACCCTAACCCGTACCCTAAGCCGTACCCTAACTCTAACCCTAACCCTAACCCTAACCCTTACCCATACCCTGCGCCGTACCCTAACCCATACAATAACCTGTATCCTAAGCCTTAACCTAACCCTAACCAATGACCTACACAGTACCCTCACCCGTACCCTAAGCCATACCCTAACCCTAACCCTAACACTAACCCTAACCCTAAATCCTACCCTATGCCGTACCCTCACCCATACCCTATCCCATACCCTAAGCCGTACCCTAACCCTAACACTAACCCTAACCCTAACCCTAACCCTAAACTACCCTTGACTGCTTTTGCCTCCATTAGATTTCCTAAGCACTAGTGTTTTAAGGAACAGGTTAAAAAGAAAATCCTAATGTGATTTTTTTATAATGTGTTTATTCTTTATCTTATCCTAGTAACGAAAATCTTCTCCATGGCTGGACCCTAAATAATATTCCTTTACGTGCTAAGTGGTATCTAGAGAGTGGGATAGGTTTAATAAATACCCTAATCCTAACGTGTACCCTAACCCTAACCCTAATGCGTACCCTAACCCTAACCCAAACCCTAACCCTAACACGTACGCTAATCCTCACCCGTACCCTAAACCAATCCCTAACCCTAAAACTAACCCTAACCCTAACCCTAACCCTAACCCATACGCTACGCCGTACCCTCACCCATACCCTAACCCGTATCCTAAGCCGTACCCTAACCCTAAACCTAACCCTAACCTCTACCCTACGCCGTACCCTCACCCGTACCCTAACCCGTACCCAAAGCCTTACCCTAACCCTAACCCTAACCCTCACCCATACCCAACGCCGTAACCTAACTCATATCCTAACCCGTATCCTAAGCCGTACCCTAACCCTAACCAATAACCTACGCAGTACCCTCACCAGTACCCTCACCGGTATCCTAAGCCCTCCCCTAACCCTAACCCTAACCCTAACCCTAAACTACCCTTTACTGCTTTTGCCTCCATTAGATTTCCTAAACACTAGTGTTTTAAGGAACAGGTTAAAAAGAAAACCTTATGTGATTTTTTTATAATGTGTTTATTCTTTATCTTATCCTAGTGACTAAAATCTTCTCCATGGCTGAACCCCAAATAATATTCCTTTACGTGCTAAGTGGTATCTAGAGAGTGGGATAGGTTTAATAAATACCCTAATCCTAAAGTGTACCCTAAACCTAACCCATACCCTAACCCTAACGCGTACCCTAACCCTAACCAAAACCCTAACCCGAACACGTATGCTAATCCTAACCCGTACCCTAAACCAATCCCTAACCCTAAAACTAACCCTAACCCTAACCCTAACCCTAACCCATAACCTACACCGTACCCTCACCCGTACCCTAACCCGTACCCTAAGCCGTACCCTAACCCTAACCCTAAAACATATGCTACGCCGTACCCTCACCCGTACCCTAACCCGTATCCTAAGCCGTACCCTAACCCTAACCCTAACCCTAAACTATACCCTACGCCGTAACCTCACCCGTACCCTAACCCGTACCCTAAGCCGTACCCTAACCCTAACCCTAACCCTAACCCTAACCCTAACCCTAACCCATACCGTACGCCATACCCTAACACGTACCCTAACCCGTATCCTAAGCCGTACCCTAACCCTAACCAATACCCTACGCAGTATCCTCACCCATAGCCTCACCCGTACCCTAAGCCGTACCCTAACCCTAACCCTAACCCTAACCCTAACCCTAACCCCTACCCTATGCCATACCCTCACCTGTACCCTATCCCATAACCTAAGCCGTACCATAACCCTAACACTAACCCTAACCCTAACCCATACCCTACGCCGTACCCTCACCCGTACCCTAACCCGTATCCTAAGCCGTACCCTAACCCTAACCCTAACCCTAACCCTAACCCATAACCTACGCCGTACCCTCACCCCTACCCTAACACATACCCTAAGACGTACCGTAACCCTAACCCTAACACTAACCCTAACCTTAACCCACACTCTACGCCGTACCCTAACCCGTACCCTAACACGTATCCTAAGCCGTACCCTAACCCTAACCAATACCCTATGCAGTACCCTCACCCGTACCCTCACCCGTACCCTAAGCCATACCCTAACCCTAACCCTAACCGTAACCCTAACCCCTACCCTACGCCGTACCCTCACCCGTACCCTATCCCATACCCTAAGCCGTACCCTAACCCTAACACTAACCCTAACCCTAACCCTAACCCTAAACTACCCTTGATTGCTTTTGCCTGTATTAGATTTCCTAAACACTAGTGTTTTAAGGAACAGGTTAAAAAGAAAATCCTAATGTGATTTTTTTATAATGTGTTTATTCTTTATCTTATCCTAGTGACTAAAATCTTCTCCATGGCTGGATCCCTAATAATATTCCTTTACGTGCTAAGTGGTATCTAGAGAGTGGGATAGGTTTAATAAATACCCTAATCCTAACGTGTACCCTAACCCTAACCCATACCCTAACCCTAACGCATACCCTAACCCTAACCGAAAACCTAACCCTAACACGTACGCTAATCCTAACCCGTACCCTAAACCAATCCCTAACCCTAAAACTAACCCTAACCCTAACCCTAACCCTAAACCTTACCCTACGCCGTACCCTCACCCGTCCCCTAACCCGTACCCTAAGACGTACCCTAACCCTAACCCTAACCCATACGCTACGCCGTACCCTCACCCGTACCCTAACCCGTATCCTAAGCCGTACCCTAACCCTAACCCTAACCCTAACCCTAACCCTAACCCATACCCTACGCCATACCCTAACCCGTACCCTAACCCGTACCCTAACCCTAACCTTAACCCTAACCCTAACTCTAACCCATACCCTACGCCATACCCTAACCCGTACCCTAACCCGTATCCTAAGCCGTATCCTAACCCTAGCCAATACCCTACGCAGTACCCTCACCCGTACCCTCACCCGTACCCTAAGCCGTACCCTAACCCCAACCCTAACCCTAACTCTAACCCTAACCGCTACCCTACGCCGTACCCTCACCCGTACCCTATCCCATACGCTAAGCCGTACCCTAACCCTAACACTAACACTAACCCTAACCCTAACCCTAACCCATACCCTAGGCCGTACCCTCACCCGTAACCTAACCCGTACCCAAAGCCGTACCCTAACCCTAACCCTAACCTATACACTACGCCGTACCCTCACCCGTACCCTAACCCGTACCCTAAGCCGTACCCTAACTCTAACCCTAACCCTAACCCTAACCCTTACCCATACCCTGCGCCGTACCCTAACCCATACAATAACCTGTATCCTAAGCCTTAACCTAACCCTAACCAATGACCTACACAGTACCCTCACCCGTACCCTAAGCCATACCCTAACCCTAACCCTAACACTAACCCTAACCCTAAACCCTACCCTATGCCGTACCCTCACCCGTACCCTATCCCATACCCTAAGCCGTACCCTAACCCTAACACTAACCCTAACCCTAACCCTAACCCTAAACTACCCTTGACTGCTTTTGCCTCCATTAGATTTCCTAAGCACTAGTGTTTTAAGGAACAGGTTAAAAAGAAAATCCTAATGTGATTTTTTTATAATGTGTTTATTCTTTATCTTATCCTAGTGACGAAAATATTCTCCATGGCTGGACCCTAAATAATATTCCTTTACGTGCTAAGTGGTATCTAGAGAGTGGGATAGGTTTAATAAATACCCTAATCCTAACGTGTACCCTAACCCTAACCCATACCCTAACCCTAATGCATACCCTAACTCTAACCCAAACCCTAACCCTAACACGTACGCTAATCCTAACCCGTACCCTAAACCAATCCCTAACCCTAAAACTAACCCTAACCCTAACCCTAACCCTAACCCATACGCTACGCCGTACCCTCACCCATACCCTAACCCGTATCCTAAGCCGTACCCTAATCCTAAACCTAACCCTAACCTCTACCCTACGCCGTACCCTCCCCCGTACCCTAACCCGTACCCAAAGCCTTACCCTAACCCTACCCCTAACCCTCACCCATACCCAATGCCGTAACCTAACCCATATCCTAACCCGTATCCTAAGCCGTACCCTAACCCTAACCAATAACCTACGCAGTACCCTCACCAGTACCCTCACCCGTATCCTAAGCCCTACCCTAACCCTAACCCTAACCCTAACCCTAAAATACCCTTTACTGCTTTTGCCTCCATTAGATTTCCTAAACACTAGTGTTTTAAGGAACAGGTTAAAAAGAAAACCTTATGTGATTTTTTTATAATGTGTTTATTCTTTATCTTATCCTAGTGACTAAAATCTTCTCCATGGCTGAACCCCAAATAATATTCCTTTACGTGCTAAGTGGTATCTAGAGAGTGGGATAGGTTTAATAAATACCCTAATCCTAAAGTGTACCCTAAACCTAACCCATACCCTAACCCTAACGCGTACCCTAACCCTAACCAAAACCCTAACCCGAACAGGTATGCTAATCCTAACCCGTACCCTAAACCAATCCCTAACCCTAAAACTAACCCTAACCCTAACCCTAACCCATAACCTACACCGTACCCTCACCCGTACCCTAACCCGTACCCTAAGCCGTACCCTAACCCTAACCCTAACCCTAAACTATACCCTACGCCGTAACCTCACCCGTACCCTAACCCGTACCCTAAGCCGTACCCTAACCCTAACCCTAACCCTAACCCTGACCCTAACCCTAACCCATACCGTACGCCATACCCTAACACGTACCCTAACCCGTATCCTAAGCCGTACCCTAACCCTAACCAATATCCTACGCAGTATCCTCACCCATACCCTCACCCGTACCCTAAGCCATACCCTAACCCTAACCCTAACCCTAACCCCTACCCTATGCCATACCCTCAGCTGTACCCTATCCCATAACCTAAGCCGTACCATAACCCTAACACTAACCCTAACCCTAACCCATAACCTACGCCGTACCCTCACCCGTACCCTAACCCGTATCCTAAGCCATACCCTAACCCTAACCCTAACCCTAACCCTAACCCATAACCTACGCCGTACCCTCACCCGTACCCTAACACGTACCCTAAGACGTACCGTAACCCTAACCCTAACTCTAACCCTAACCCTAACCCACACTCTACGCCGTACCCTAACCCGTACCCTAACACGTATCCTAAGCCGTACCCTAACCCTAACCAATACCCTACGCAGTACCCTCACCCGTACCCTCACCCGTACCCTAAACCATACCCTAACCATAACCCTAACCCTAAACCTAACCCCTACCCTACGCCGTACCCTCACCCGTACCCTATCCCATACCCTAAGCCGTACCCTAACCCTAACACTAACCCTAACCCTAACCCTAACCCTAAACTACCCTTGATGGCTTTTGCCTCTATTAGATTTCCTAAGCACTAGTGTTTTAAGGAACAGCTTAAAAAGAAAATCCTAATGTGATTTTTTTATAATGTGTTTATTCTTTATCTTATCCTAGTGACTAAAATCTTCTCCATGGCTGGATCCCTAATAATATTCCTTTACGTGCTAATTGGTATCTAGAGAGTGGGATAGGTTTAATAAATACCCTAATCCTAACGTGTACCCTAACCCTAACCCATACCCTAACCCTAACGCGTACCCTAACCCTAACCCAAAACCTAACCCTAACACGTACGCTAATCCTAACCCGTACCCTAAACCAAACCCTAACCCTAAACTAACCCTAACCCTAACCCTAACCCTAACCCTAACCCTAACCCATACCCTACGCCGTACCCTAAACCGTACCCTAACCCGTATTCTAAGCCGTACCCTAACCATAACCAATACCCTACACAGTACCCTCACCCGTACCCTCACCCGTACCCTAAGCCATACCCTAACCCTAACCCTAACCCTAACCTATACACTACGCCATACCCTCACCCGTACCCTAACCCGTACCCTAAGCCGTACCCTAACCCTAACCCTAACCCTAAACTATACCCTACGCCGTAACCTCACCCATACCCTAACCCGTACCCTAAGCCGTACCCTAACCCTAACCCTAACCCTAACACTAACCCTAACCCATAACGTACGCCATACCCTAACAGGTACCCTAACCCGTATCCTAAGCCATACCCTAACCCTAACCAATACCCTACGCAGTATCCTCACCCATACCCTCACCCGTACCCTAAGCCGTACCCTAACCCTAACCCTAACCCTAAACCTAACCCTAACCCCTACCCTATGCCATACCCTCACCTGTACCCTATCCCATAACCTAAGCCGTACCCTAACCCTAACCCTAACCCTAACCCTAACCCATAACCTACGCCGTACCCTCACCCGTACCCTAACACGTACCCTAAGACGTACCGTAACCCTAACCCTAACACTAACCCTAACCCTAACCCACACACTACGCCATACCCTAACCCGTACCCTAACACGTATCCTAAGCCGTACCCTAACCCTAACCAATACCCTACGCAGTACCCTCACCCGTACCCTCACCCGTACCCTAAGCCATACCCTAACCCTAACACTAACCCTAACCCTAACCCTAACCCTAAACTACCCTTGATTGCTTTTGCCTCTATTAGATTTCCTAAGCACTAGTGTTTTAAGGAATAGGTTAAACAGAAAATCCTAATGTGATTTTTTTATAATGTGTTTATTCTTTATCTTATCCTAGTGACTAAAATCTTCTCCATGGCTGGATCCCTAATAATATTCCTTTACGTGCTAAGTGGTATCTAGAGAGTGGGATAGGTTTAATAAATACCCTAATCCTAACGTGTACCCTAACCCTACCCCATACCCTAATCCTAACGCGTACCCTAACCCTAACCCATACCCTAACCCTAACGCGTACCCTAACCCTAACCCAAAGCCTAACCCTAACACATACGCTACTCCTAACCCGTACCCTAAACCAATCCCTAACCCTAAAACTAACCCTAACCCTAACCCTAACCCTAACCCATACGCTACGCCGTACCCTCACCCATACCCTAACCCGTATCCTGAGCCGTACCCTAATCCTAAACCTACCCCTAACCTCTACCCTACGCCGTACCCTCACCCGTACCCTAACCCGTACCCAAAGCCTTACCCTAACCCTAACCCTAACCCTCACCCATACCCAACGCCGTAACCTAACCCATATCCTAACCCGTATCCTAAGCCGTACCCTAACCCTAACCAATAACCTACGCAGTTCCCTCACCAGTAACCTCACCCGTAACCTAAGCCCTACCCTAACCCTAACCCTAACCCTAACCCTAAACTACCCTTTACTGCTTTTGCCTCCATTAGATTTCCTAAACACTAGTGTTTTAAGGAACAGGTTAAAAAGAAAACCTTATGTGATTTTTTTATAATGTGTTTATTCTTTATCTTATCCTAGTAACGAAAATCTTCTCCATGGCTGGACCCTAAATAATAATCCTTTACGTGCTAAGTGGTATCTAGAGAGTGGGATAGGTTTAATAAATACCCTAATCCTAACGTGTACCCTAACCCTAACCCTAACGCGTACCCTAACCCTAACCAAAACCCTAACCCGAACACGTATGCTAATCCTAACCCGTACCCTAAACCAATCCCTAACCCTAAAACTAACCCTAACCCTAACCCTAACCCTAACCCATAACCTACACCGTACCCTCACCCGTACCCTAACCCGTACCCTAAGCCGTACCCTAACCCTAACCCTAAAACATATGCTACGCCGTACCCTCACCCGTACCCTAACCCGTATCCTAAGCCGTACCCTAACCCTAACCCTAACCCTAAACTATACCCTACGCCGTAACCTCACCCGTACCCTAACCCGTAACCTAAGCCGTACCCTAACCCTAACCCTAACCCTAACCCTAACCCATACCGTACGCCATACCCTAACACGTACCCTAACCCGTATCCTAAGCCGTACCCTAACCCTAACCAATACCCTACGCAGTATCCTCACCCATAGCCTCACCCGTACCCTAAGCCGTACCCTAACCCTAACCCTAACCCTAACCCTAACCCTAACCCCTACCCTATGCCATACCCTCACCTCTACCCTATCCCATAACTTAAGCCGTACCATAACCCTAACACTAACCCTAACCCTAACCCATAACCTACGCCGTACCCTCACCCGTACCCTAACCCGTATCCTAAGCCGTAACCTAACCCTAACCCTAACCCTAACCCTAACCCATAACCTACGCCGTACCCTCACCCGTACCCTAACACATACCCTAAGACGTACCGTAACCCTAACCCTAACACTAACCCTAACCTTAACCCACACTCTACGCCGTACCCTAACCCGTACCCTAACACGTATCCTAAGCCGTACCCTAACCCTAACCAATACCCTACGCAGTACCCTCACCCGTACCCTCACCCGTACCCTAAGCCATACCCTAACCCTAACACTAACCCTAACCCTAAACCCTACCCTATGCCGTACCCTCACCCATACCCTATCCCATACCCTAAGCCGTACCCTAACCCTAACACTAACCCTAACCCTAACCCTAACCCTAAACTACCCTTGACTGCTTTTGCCTCCATTAGATTTCCTAAGCACTAGTGTTTTAAGGAACAGGTTAAAAAGAAAATCCTAATGTGATTTTTTTATAATGTGTTTATTCTTTATCTTATCCTAGTAACGAAAATCTTCTCCATGGCTGGACCCTAAATAATATTCCTTTACGTGCTAAGTGGTATCTAGAGAGTGGGATAGGTTTAATAAATACCCTAATCCTAACGTGTACCCTAACCCTAACCCAAACCCTAACCCTAACACGTACGCTAATCCTCACCCGTACCCTAAACCAATCCCTAACCCTAAAACTAACCCTAACCCTAACCCTAACCCTAACCCATACGCTACGCCGTACCCTCACCCATACCCTAACCCGTATCCTAAGCCGTACCCTAACCCTAAACCTAACCCTAACCTCTACCCTACGCCGCACCCTCACCCGTACCCTAACCCGTACCCAAAGCCTTACCCTAACCCTAACCCTAACCCTCACCCATACCCAACGCCGTAACCTAACCCATATCCTAACCCGTATCCTAAGCCGTACCCTAACCCTAACCAATAACCTACGCAGTACCCTCACCAGTACCCTCACCGGTATCCTAAGCCCTACCCTAACCCTAACCCTAACCCTAACCCTAAACTACCCTTTACTGCTTTTGCCTCCATTAGATTTCCTAAACATTAGTGTTTTAAGGAACAGGTTAAAAAGAAAACCTTATGTGATTTTTTTATAATGTGTTTATTCTTTATCTTATCCTAGTGACTAAAAACTTCTCCATGGCTGAACCCCAAATAATATTCCTTTACGTGCTAAGTGGTATCTAGAGAGTGGGATAGGTTTAATAAATACCCTAATCCTAAAGTGTACCCTAAACCTAACCCATACCCTAACCCTAACGCGTACCCTAACCCTAACCAAAACCCTAACCCGAACACGTATGCTAATCCTAACCCGTACCCTAAACCAATCCCTAACCCTAAAACTAACCCTAACCCTAACCCTAACCCTAACCCATAACCTACACCGTACCCTCACCCGTACCCTAACCCATACCCTAAGCCGTACCCTAACCCTAACCCTAAACCATATGCTACGCCGTACCCTCATCCGTACCCTAACCCGTATCCTAAGCCGTACCCTAACCCTAACACTAACCCTAAACTATACCCTACGCCGTAACCTCACCCGTACCCTAACCCGTACCCTAAGCCGTACCCTAACCCTAACCCTAACCCTAACCCTAACCCTAACCCTAACCCATACCGTACGCCATACCCTAACACGTACCCTAACCCGTATCCTAAGCCGTACCCTAACCCTAACCAATACCCTACGCATTATCCTCACCCATAGCCTCACCCGTGCCCTAAGCCGTACCCTAACCCTAACCCTAACCCTAACCCTAACCCTAACACCTACCCTATGCCATACCCTCACCTGTACCCTATCCCATAACCTAAGCCGTACCATAACCCTAACACTAACCCTAACCCTAACCCATAACCTACGCCGTACCCTCACCCGTACCCTAACCCGTATCCTAAGCCGTACCCTAACCCTAACCCTAACCCTAACCCTAACCCATAACCTACGCCGTACCCTCACCCGTACCCTAACACGTACCCTAAGAAGTACCGTAACCCTAAACCTAACACTAACCCTAACCCTAACCCACACTCTACGCCGTACCCTAACCCGTACCCTAACACGTATCCTAAGCCGTACCCTAACCCTAAGTAATACCCTACGCAGTACCCTCACCCGTACCCTCACCCGTACCCTATCCCATACCCTAAGCCGTACCCTAACCCTAACACTAACCCTAACCCTAACCCTAACCCTAAACTACCCTTGATTGCTTTTGCCTCTATTAGATTTCCTAAGCACTAGTGTTTTAAGGAACAGGTTAAAAAGAAAATCCTAATGTGATTTTTTTATAATGTGTTTATTCTTTATCTTATCCTAGTGACTAAAATCTTCTCCATGGCTGGATCCCTAATAATATTCCTTTACGTGCTAAGTGGTATCTAGAGAGTGGGATAGGTTTAATAAATACCCTAATCCTAACGTGTACCCTAACCCTAACCCATACCCTAACCCTAACGCGTACCCTAACCCTAACCGAAAACCTAACCCTAACACGTACGCTAATCCTAACCCGTACCCTAAACCAATCCCTAACCCTAAAACTAACCCTAACCCTAACCCTAACCCTAAACCTTACCCTACGCCGTACCCTCACCCGTACCCTAACCCGTACCCTAAGACGTACCCTAACCCTAACCCTAACCCATACGCTATGCCGTACCCTCAGCCGTACCCTAACCCGTATCCTAAGCCATACCCTAACCCTAACCCTAACCCTAACCCTAACCCTAACCCATACCCTATGCCATACCCTAACCCGTACCCTAACCCGTATCCTAAGCCGTATCCTAACCCTAACCAATACCCTACGCAGTACCCTCACCCGTACCCTCACCCGTACCCTAAGCCGTACCCTAACCCCAACCCTAACCCTAACTCTAACCCTAACCCCTACCCTACGCCGTACCCTCACCCGTACCCTATCCCATACGCTAAGCCGTACCCTAACCCTAACACTAACACTAACCCTAACCCTAACCCTAACCCATACCCTACGCCGTACCCTCACCCGTAACCTAACCCGTACCCAAAGCCGTACCCTAACCCTAACCCTAACCTATACACTACGCCGTACCCTCACCCGTACCCTAACCCGTACCCTAAGCCGTACCCTAATTCTAACCCTAACCCTAACCCTAACCCTTACCCATACCCTGCGCCGTACCCTAACCCATACAATAACCTGTATCCTAAGCCTTAACCTAACCCTAACCAATGACCTACACAGTACCCTCACCCGTACCCTAAGCCATACCCTAACCCTAACCCTAACACTAACCCTAACCCTAAACCCTACCCTATGCCGTACCCTCACCCATACCCTATCCCATACCCTAAGCCGTACCCTAACCCTAACACTAACCCTAACCCTAACCCTAACCCTAAACTACCCTTGACTGCTTTTGCCTCCATTAGATTTCCTAAGCACTAGTGTTTTAAGGAACAGGTTAAAAAGAAAATCCTAATGTGATTTTTTTATAATGTGTTTATTCTTTATCTTATCCTAGTAACGAAAATCTTCTCCATGGCTGGACCCTAAATAATATTCCTTTACGTGCTAAGTGGTATCTAGAGAGTGGGATAGGTTTAATAAATACCCTAATCCTAACGTGTACCCTAACCCTAACCCTAATGCGTACCCTAACCCTAACCCAAACCCTAACCCTAACACGTACGCTAATCCTCACCCGTACCCTAAACCAATCCCTAACCCTAAAACTAACCCTAACCCTAACCCTAACCCTAACCCATACGCTACGCCGTACCCTCACCCATACCCTAACCCGTATCCTAAGCCGTACCCTAACCCTAAACCTAACCCTAACCTCTACCCTACGCCGTACCCTCACCCGTACCCTAACCCGTACGCAAAGCCTTACCCTAACCCTAACCCTAACCCTCACCCATACCCAACGCCGTAACCTAACCCATATCCTAACCCGTATCCTAAGCCGTACCCTAACCCTAACCAATAACCTACGCAGTACCCTCACCAGTACCCTCACCGGTATCCTAAGCCCTCCCCTAACCCTAACCCTAACCCTAACCCTAAACTACCCTTTACTGCTTTTGCCTCCATTAGATTTCCTAAACACTAGTGTTTTAAGGAACAGGTTAAAAAGAAAACCTTATGTGATTTTTTTATAATGTGTTTATTCTTTATCTTATCCTAGTGACTAAAATCTTCTCCATGGCTGAACCCCAAATAATATTCCTTTACGTGCTAAGTGGTATCTAGAGAGTGGGATAGGTTTAATAAATACCCTAATCCTAAAGTGTACCCTAAACCTAACCCATACCCTAACCCTAACGCGTACCCTAACCCTAACCAAAACCCTAACCCGAACACGTATGCTAATCCTAACCCGTACCCTAAACCAATCCCTAACCCTAAAACTAACCCTAACCCTAACCCTAACCCTAACCCATAACCTACACCGTACCCTCACCCGTACCCTAACCCGTACCCTAAGCCGTACCCTAACCCTAACCCTAAAACATATGCTACGCCGTAACCTCACCCGTACCCTAACCCGTATCCTAAGCCGTACCCTAACCCTAACCCTAACCCTAAACTATACCCTACGCCGTAACCTCACCCGTACCCTAACCCGTACCCTAAGCTGTACCCTAACCCTAACCCTAACCCTAACCCTAACCCTAACCCTAACCCATACCGTACGCCATACCCTAACACGTACCCTAACCCGTATCCTAAGCCGTACCCTAACCCTAACCAATACCCTACGCAGTATCCTCACCCATAGCCTCACCCGTACCCTAAGCCATACCCTAACCCTAACCCTAACACTAACCCTAACCCTAAACCCTACCCTATGCCGTACCCTCACCCATACCCTATCCCATACCCTAAGCCGTACCCTAACCCTAACACTAACCCTAACCCTAACCCTAACCCTAAACTACCCTTGACTGCTTTTGCCTCCATTAGATTTCCTAAGCACTAGTGTTTTAAGGAACAGGTTAAAAAGAAAATCCTAATGTGATTTTTTTATAATGTGTTTATTCTTTATCTTATCCTAGTAACGAAAATCTTCTCCATGGCTGGACCCTAAATAATATTCCTTTACGTGCTAAGTGGTATCTAGAGAGTGGGATAGGTTTAATAAATACCCTAATCCTAACGTGTACCCTAACCCTAACCCATACCCTAACCCTAACGCGTACCCTAACCCTAACCGAAAACCTAACCCTAACAGGTACGCTAATCCTAACCCGTACCCTAAACCAATCCCTAACCCTAAAACTAACCCTAACCCTAACCCTAACCCTAAACCTTACCCTACGCCGTACCCTCACCCGTACCCTAACCCGTACCCTAAGACGTACCCTAACCCTAACCCTAACCCATACGCTACGCCGTACCCTCACCCGTACCCTAACCCGTATCCTAAGCCGTACCCTAACCCTAACCCTAACCCTAACCCTAACCCTAACCCATACCCTACGCCATACCCTAACCCGTACCCTAACCCGTATCCTAAGCCGTATCCTAACCCTAACCAATACCCTACGCAGTACCCTCACCCGTACCCTCACCCGTACCCTAAGCCGTACCCTAACCCCAACCCTAACCCTAACTCTAACCCTAACCCCTACCCTACGCCGTACCCTCACCCGTACCCTATCCCATACGCTAAGCCGTACCCTAACCCTAACACTAACACTAACCCTAACCCTAACCCTAACCCATACCCTACGCCGTACCCTCACCCGTAACCTAACCCGTACCCAAAGCCGTACCCTAACACTAACCCTAACCTATACACTACGCCGTACCCTCACCCGTACCCTAACCCGTACCCTAAGCCGTACCCTAACTCTAACCCTAACCCTAACCCTAACCCTTACCCATACCCTGCGCCGTACCCTAACCCATACAATACCCTGTATCCTAAGCCTTAACCTAACCCTAACCAATGACCTACACAGTACCCTCACCCGTACCCTAAGCCATACCCTAACCCTAACCCTAACACTAACCCTAACCCTAAACCCTACCCTATGCCGTACCCTCACCCATACCCTATCCCATACCCTAAGCCGTACCCTAACCCTAACACTAACCCTAACCCTAACCCTAAACTACCCTTGACTGCTTTTGCCTCCATTAGATTTCCTAAGCACTAGTGTTTTAAGGAACAGGTTAAAAAGAAAATCCTAATGTGATTTTTTTATAATGTGTTTATTCTTTATCTTATCCTAGTAACGAAAATCTTCTCCATGGCTGGACCCTAAATAATATTCCTTTACGTGCTAAGTGGTATCTAGAGAGTGGGATAGGTTTAATAAATACCCTAATCCTAACGTGTACCCTAACCCTAACCCTAATGCGTACCCTAACCCTAACCCAAACCCTAACCCTAACACGTACGCTAATCCTCACCCGTACCCTAAACCAATCCCTAACCCTAAAACTAACCCTAACCCTAACCCTAACCCTAACCCATACGCTACGCCGTACCCTCACCCATACCCTAACCCGTATCCTAAGCCGTACCCTAACCCTAAACCTAACCCTAACCTCTACCCTATGCCGTACCCTCACCCGTACCCTAACCCGTACCCAAAGCCTTACCCTAACCCTAACCCTAACCCTCACCCATACCCAACGCCGTAACCTAACCCATATCCTAACCCGTATCCTAAGCCGTACCCTAACCCTAACCAATAACCTACGCAGTACCCTCACCAGTACCCTCACCGGTATCCTAAGCCCTCCCCTAACCCTAACCCTAACCCTAACCCTAAACTACCCTTTACTGCTTTTGCCTCCATTAGATTTCCTAAACACTAGTGTTTTAAGGAACAGGTTAAAAAGAAAACCTTATGTGATTTTTTTATAATGTGTTTATTCTTTATCTTATCCTAGTGACTAAAATCTTCTCCATGGCTGAACCCCAAATAATAATCCTTTACGTGCTAAGTGGTATCTAGAGAGTGGGATAGGTTTAATAAATACCCTAATCCTAAAGTGTACCCTAAACCTAACCCATACCCTAACCCTAACGCGTACCCTAACCCTAACCAAAACCCTAACCCGAACACGTATGCTAATCCTAACCCGTACCCTAAACCAATCCCTAACCCTAAAACTAACCCTAACCCTAACCCTAACCCTAACCCATAACCTACACCGTACCCTCACCCGTACCCTAACCCGTACCCTAAGCCGTACCCTAACCCTAACCCTAAAACATATGCTACGCCGTACCCTCACCCGTACCCTAACCCGTATCCTAAGCCGTACCCTAACCCTAACCCTAACCCTAAACTATACCCTACGCCGTAACCTCACCCGTACCCTAACCCGTACCCTAAGCCGTACCCTAACCCTAACCCTAACCCTAACCCTAACCCATACCGTACGCCATACCCTAACATGTACCCTAACCCGTATCCTAAGCCGTACCCTAACCCTAACCAATACCCTACGCAGTATCCTCACCCATAGCCTCACCCGTACCCTAAGCCGTACCCTAACCCTAACCCTAACCCTAACCCTAACCCTAACCCCTACCCTATGCCATACCCTCACCTGTACCCTATCCCATAACTTAAGCCGTACCATAACCCTAACACTAACCCTAACCCTAACCCATAACCTACGCCGTACCCTCACCCGTACCCTAACCCGTATCCTAAGCCGTACCCTAACCCTAACCCTAACCCTAACCCTAACCCATAACCTACGCCGTACCCTCACCCGTACCCTAACACATACCCTAAGACGTACCGTAACCCTAACCCTAACACTAACCCTAACCTTAACCCACACTCTACGCCGTACCCTAACCCGTACCCTAACACGTATCCTAAGCCGTACCCTAACCCTAACCAATACCCTACGCAGTACCCTCACCCGTACCCTCACCCGTACCCTAAGCCATACCCTAACCCTAACACTAACCCTAACCCTAAACCCTACCCTATGCCGTACCCTCACCCATACCCTATCCCATACCCTAAGCCGTACCCTAACCCTAACACTAACCCTAACCCTAACCCTAACCCTAAACTACCCTTGACTGCTTTTGCCTCCATTAGATTTCCTAAGCACTAGTGTTTTAAGGAACAGGTTAAAAAGAAAATCCTAATGTGATTTTTTTATAATGTGTTTATTCTTTATCTTATCCTAGTAACGAAAATCTTCTCCATGGCTGGACCCTAAATAATATTCCTTTACGTGCTAAGTGGTATCTAGAGAGTGGGATAGGTTTAATAAATACCCTAATCCTAACGTGTACCCTAACCCTAACCCAAACCCTAACCCTAACACGTACGCTAATCCTCACCCGTACCCTAAACCAATCCCTAACCCTAAAACTAACCCTAACCCTAACCCTAACCCTAACCCATACGCTACGCCGTACCCTCACCCATACCCTAACCCGTATCCTAAGCCGTACCCTAACCCTAAACCTAACCCTAACCTCTACCCTACGCCGCACCCTCACCCGTACCCTAACCCGTACCCAAAGCCTTACCCTAACCCTAACCCTAACCCTCACCCATACCCAACGCCGTAACCTAACCCATATCCTAACCCGTATCCTAAGCCGTACCCTAACCCTAACCAATAACCTACGCAGTACCCTCACCAGTACCCTCACCGGTATCCTAAGCCCTACCCTAACCCTAACCCTAACCCTAACCCTAAACTACCCTTTACTGCTTTTGCCTCCATTAGATTTCCTAAACACTAGTGTTTTAAGGAACAGGTTAAAAAGAAAACCTTATGTGATTTTTTTATAATGTGTTTATTCTTTATCTTATCCTAGTGACTAAAATCTTCTCCATGGCTGAACCCCAAATAATATTCCTTTACGTGCTAAGTGGTATCTAGAGAGTGGGATAGGTTTAATAAATACCCTAATCCTAAAGTGTACCCTAAACCTAACCCATACCCTAACCCTAACGCGTACCCTAACCCTAACCAAAACCCTAACCCGAACACGTATGCTAATCCTAACCCGTACCCTAAACCAATCCCTAACCCTAAAACTAACCCTAACCCTAACCCTAACCCTAACCCATAACCTACACCGTACCCTCACCCGTACCCTAACCCGTACCCTAAGCCGTACCCTAACCCTAACCCTAAACCATATGGTACGCCGTACCCTCACCCGTACCCTAACCCGTATCCTAAGCCGTACCCTAACCCTAACACTAACCCTAAACTATACCCTACGCCGTAACCTCACCCGTACCCTAACCCGTACCCTAAGCCGTACCCTAACCCTAACCCTAACCCTAACCCTAACCCTAACCCTAACCCATACCGTACGCCATACCCTAACACGTACCCTAACCCGTATCCTAAGCCGTACCCTAACCCTAACCAATACCCTACGCAGTATCCTCACCCATAGCCTCACCCGTGCCCTAAGCCGTACCCTAACCCTAACCCTAACCCTAACCCTAACCCTAACACCTACCCTATGCCATACCCTCACCTGTACCCTATCCCATAACCTAAGCCGTACCATAACCCTAACACTAACCCTAACCCTAACCCATAACCTACGCCGTACCCTCACCCGTACCCTAACCCGTATCCTAAGCCGTACCCTAACCCTAACCCTAACCCTAACCCTAACCCATAACCTACGCCGTACCCTCACCCGTACCCTAACACGTACCCTAAGAAGTACCGTAACCCTAACCCTAACACTAACCCTAACCCTAACCCACACTCTACGCCGTACCCTAACCCGTACCCTAACACGTATCCTAAGCCGTACCCTAACCCTAAGCAATACCCTACGCAGTACCCTCACCCGTACCCTCACCCGTACCCTATCCCATACCCTAAGCCGTACCCTAACCCTAACACTAACCCTAACCCTAACCCTAACCCTAAACTACCCTTGATTGCTTTTGCCTCTATTAGATTTCCTAAGCACTAGTGTTTTAAGGAACAGGTTAAAAAGAAAATCCTAATGTGATTTTTTTATAATGTGTTTATTCTTTATCTTATCCTAGTGACTAAAATCTTCTCCATGGCTGGATCCCTAATAATATTCCTTTACGTGCTAAGTGGTATCTAGAGAGTGGGATAGGTTTAATAAATACCCTAATCCTAACGTGTACCCTAACCCTAACCCATACCCTAACCCTAACGCGTACCCTAACCCTAACCGAAAACCTAACCCTAACACGTACGCTAATCCTAACCCGTACCCTAAACCAATCCCTAACCCTAAAACTAACCCTAACGCTAACCCTAACCCAAAACCTTACCCTACGCCGTACCCTCACCCGTACCCTAACCCGTACCCTAAGACGTACCCTAACCCTAACCCTAACCCATACGCTATGCCGTACCCTCAGCCGTACCCTAACCCGTATCCTAAGCCATACCCTAACCCTAACCCTAACCCTAACCCTAACCCTAACCCATACCCTATGCCATACCCTAACCCGTACCCTAACCCGTATCCTAAGCCGTATCCTAACCCTAACCAATACCCTACGCAGTACCCTCACCCGTACCCTCACCCGTACCCTAAGCCGTACCCTAACCCCAACCCTAACCCTAACTCTAACCCTAACCCCTACCCTACGCCGTACCCTCACCCGTACCCTATCCCATACGCTAAGCCGTACCCTAACCCTAACACTAACACTAACCCTAACCCTAACCCTAACCCATACCCTACGCCGTACCCTCACCCGTAACCTAACCCGTACCCAAAGCCGTACCCTAACCCTAACCCTAACCTATACACTACGCCGTACCCTCACCCGTACCCTAACCCGTACCCTAAGCCGTACCCTAACTCTAACCCTAACCCTAACCCTAACCCTTACCCATACCCTGCGCCGTACCCTAACCCATACAATAACCTGTATCCTAAGCCTTAACCTAACCCTAACCAATGACCTACACAGTACCCTCACCCGTACCCTAAGCCATACCCTAACCCTAACCCTAACACTAACCCTAACCCTAAACCCTACCCTATGCCGTACCCTCACCCATACCCTATCCCATACCCTAAGCCGTACCCTAACCCTAACACTAACCCTAACCCTAACCCTAACCCTAAACTACCCTTGACTGCTTTTGCCTCCATTAGATTTCCTAAGCACTAGTGTTTTAAGGAACAGGTTAAAAAGAAAATCCTAATGTGATTTTTTTATAATGTGTTTATTCTTTATCTTATCCTAGTAACGAAAATCTTCTCCATGGCTGGACCCTAAATAATATTCCTTTACGTGCTAAGTGGTATCTAGAGAGTGGGATAGGTTTAATAAATACCCTAATCCTAACGTGTACCCTAACCCTAACCCTAATGCGTACCCTAACCCTAACCCAAACCCTAACCCTAACACGTACGCTAATCCTCACCCGTACCCTAAACCAATCCCTAACCCTAAAACTAACCCTAACCCTAACCCTAACCCTAACCCATACGCTACGCCGTACCCTCACCCATACCCTAACCCGTATCCTAAGCCGTACCCTAACCCTAAACCTAACCCTAACCTCTACCCTACGCCGTACCCTCACCCGTACCCTAACCCGTACCCAAAGCCTTACCCTAACCCTAACCCTAACCCTCACCCATACCCAACGCCGTAACCTAACCCATATCCTAACCCGTATCCTAAGCCATACCCTAACCCTAACCAATAACCTACGCAGTACCCTCACCAGTACCCTCACCGGTATCCTAAGCCCTCCCCTAACCCTAACCCTAACCCTAACCCTAAACTACCCTTTACTGCTTTTGCCTCCATTAGATTTCCTAAACACTAGTGTTTTAAGGAACAGGTTAAAAAGAAAACCTTATGTGATTTTTTTATAATGTGTTTATTCTTTATCTTATCCTAGTGACTAAAATCTTCTCCATGGCTGAACCCCAAATAATAATCCTTTACGTGCTAAGTGGTATCTAGAGAGTGGGATAGGTTTAATAAATACCCTAATCCTAAAGTGTACCCTAAACCTAACCCATACCCTAACCCTAACGCGTACCCTAACCCTAACCAAAACCCTAACCCGAACACGTATGCTAATCCTAACCCGTACCCTAAACCAATCCCTAACCCTAAAACTAACCCTAACCCTAACCCTAACCCTAACCCATAACCTACACCGTACCCTCACCCGTACCCTAACCCGTACCCTAAGCCGTACCCTAACCCTAACCCTAAAACATATGCTACGCCGTACCCTCACCCGTACCCTAACCCGTATCCTAAGCCGTACCCTAACCCTAACCCTAACCCTAAACTATACCCTACGCCGTAACCTCACCCGTACCCTAACCCGTACCCTAAGCCGTACCCTAACCCTAACCCTAACCCTAACCCTAACCCATACCGTACGCCATACCCTAACACGTACCCTAACCCGTATCCTAAGCCGTACCCTAACCCTAACCAATACCCTACGCAGTATCCTCACCCATAGCCTCACCCGTACCCTAAGCCGTACCCTAACCCTAACCCTAACCCTAACCCCTACCCTATGCCATACCCTCACCTGTACCCTATCCCATAACTTAAGCCGTACCATAACCCTAACACTAACCCTAACCCTAACCCATAACCTACGCCGTACCCTCACCCGTACCCTAACCCGTATCCTAAGCCGTACCCTAACCCTAACCCTAACCCTAACCCTAACCCATAACCTACGCCGTACCCTCACCCGTACCCTAACACATACCCTAAGACGTACCGTAACCCTAACCCTAACACTAACCCTAACCTTAACCCACACTCTACGCCGTACCCTAACCCGTACCCTAACACGTATCCTAAGCCGTACCCTAACCCTAACCAATACCCTACGCAGTACCCTCACCCGTACCCTCACCCGTACCCTAAGCCATACCCTAACCCTAACACTAACCCTAACCCTAAACCCTACCCTATGCCGTACCCTCACCCATACCCTATCCCATACCCTAAGCCGTACCCTAACCCTAACACTAACCCTAACCCTAACCCTAACCCTAAACTACCCTTGACTGCTTTTGCCTCCATTAGATTTCCTAAGCACTAGTGTTTTAAGGAACAGGTTAAAAAGAAAATCCTAATGTGATTTTTTTATAATGTGTTTATTCTTTATCTTATCCTAGTAATGAAAATCTTCTCCATGGCTGGACCCTAAATAATATTCCTTTACGTGCTAAGTGGTATCTAGAGAGTGGGATAGGTTTAATAAATACCCTAATCCTAACGTGTACCCTAACCCTAACCCAAACCCTAACCCTAACACGTACGCTAATCCTCACCCGTACCCTAAACCAATCCCTAACCCTAAAACTAACCCTAACCCTAACCCTAACCCTAACCCATACGCTACGCCGTACCCTCACCCATACCCTAACCCGTATCCTAAGCCGTACCCTAACCCTAAACCTAACCCTAACCTCTACCCTACGCCGCACTCTCACCCGTACCCTAACCCGTACCCAAAGCCTTACCCTAACCCTAACCCTAACCCTCACCCATACCCAACGCCGTAACCTAACCCATATCCTAACCCGTATCCTAAGCCGTACCCTAACCCTAACCAATAACCTACGCAGTACCCTCACCAGTACCCTCACCGGTATCCTAAGCCCTACCCTAACCCTAACCCTAACCCTAACCCTAAACTACCCTTTACTGCTTTTGCCTCCATTAGATTTCCTAAACACTAGTGTTTTAAGGAACAGGTTAAAAAGAAAACCTTATGTGATTTTTTTATAATGTGTTTATTCTTTATCTTATCCTAGTGACTAAAATCTTCTCCATGGCTGAACCCCACATAATATTCCTTTACGTGCTAAGTGGTATCTAGAGAGTGGGATAGGTTTAATAAATACCCTAATCCTAAAGTGTACCCTAAACCTAACCCATACCCTAACCCTAACGCGTACCCTAACCCTAACCAAAACCCTAACCCGAACACGTATGCTAATCCTAACCCGTACCCTAAACCAATCCCTAACCCTAAAACTAACCCTAACCCTAACCCTAACCCTAACCCATAACCTACACCGTACCCTCACCCGTACCCTAACCCGTACCCTAAGCCGTACCCTAACCCTAACCCTAAACCATATGCTACGCCGTACCCTCACCCGTACCCTAACCCGTATCCTAAGCCGTACCCTAACCCTAACACTAACCCTAAACTATACCCTACGCCGTAACCTCACCCGTACCCTAACCCGTACCCTAAGCCGTCCCTAACCCTAACCCTAACCCTAACCCTAACCCTAACCCTAACCCATACCGTACGCCATACCCTAACACGTACCCTAACCCGTATCCTAAGCCGTACCCTAACCCTAACCAATACCCTACGCATTATCCTCACCCATAGCCTCACCCGTGCCCTAAGCCGTACCCTAACCCTAACCCTAACCCTAACCCTAACACCTACCCTATGCCATACCCTCACCTGTACCCTATCCCATAACCTAAGCCGTACCATAACCCTAACACTAACCCTAACCCTAACCCATAACCTACGCCGTACCCTCACCCGTACCGTAACCCGTATCCTAAGCCGTACCCTAACCCTAACCCTAACCCTAACCCTAACCCATAACCTACGCCGTACCCTCACCCGTACCCTAACACGTACCCTAAGAAGTACCGTAACCCTAACCCTAACACTAACCCTAACCCTAACCCACACTCTACGCCGTACCCTAACCCGTACCCTAACACGTATCCTAAGCCGTACCCTAACCCTAAGCAATACCCTACGCAGTACCCTCACCCGTACCCTCACCCGTACCCTATCCCATACCCTAAGCCGTACCCTAACCCTAACACTAACCCTAACCCTAACCCTAACCCTAAACTACCCTTGACTGCTTTTGCCTCTATTAGATTTCCTAAGCACTAGTGTTTTAAGGAACAGGTTAAAAAGAAAATCCTAATGTGATTTTTTATAATGTGTTTATTCTTTATCTTATCCTAGTAACGAAAATCTTCTCCATGGCTGGACCCTAAATAATATTCCTTTACGTGCTAAGTGGTATCTAGAGAGTGGGATAGGTTTAATAAATACCCTAATCCTAACGTGTACCCTAACCCTAACCCATACCCTAACCCTAACGCGTACCCTAACCCTAACCGAAAACCTAACCCTAACAGGTACGCTAATCCTAACCCGTACCCTAAACCAATCCCTAACCCTAAAACTAACCCTAACCCTAACCCTAACCCTAAACCTTACCCTACGCCGTACCCTCACCCGTACCCTAACCCGTACCCTAAGACGTACCCTAACCCTAACCCTAACCCATACGCTACGCCGTACCCTCACCCGTACCCTAACCCGTATCCTAAGCCGTACCCTAACCCTAACCCTAACCCTAACCCTAACCCTAACCCATACCCTACGCCATACCCTAACCCGTACCCTAACCCGTATCCTAAGCCGTATCCTAACCCTAACCAATACCCTACGCAGTACCCTCACCCGTACCCTCACCCGTACCCTAAGCCGTACCCTAACCCCAACCCTAACCCTAACTCTAACCCTAACCCCTACCCTACGCCGTACCCTCACCCGTACCCTATCCCATACGCTAAGCCGTACCCTAACCCTAACACTAACACTAACCCTAACCCTAACCCTAACCCATACCCTACGCCGTACCCTCACCCGTAACCTAACCCGTACCCAAAGCCGTACCCTAACACTAACCCTAACCTATACACTACGCCGTACCCTCACCCGTACCCTAACCCGTACCCTAAGCCGTACCCTAACTCTAACCCTAACCCTAACCCTAACCCTTACCCATACCCTGCGCCGTACCCTAACCCATACAATAACCTGTATCCTAAGCCTTAACCTAACCCTAACCAATGACCTACACAGTACCCTCACCCGTACCCTAAGCCATACCCTAACCCTAACCCTAACACTAACCCTAACCCTAAACCCTACCCTATGCCGTACCCTCACCCATACCCTATCCCATACCCTAAGCCGTACCCTAACCCTAACACTAACCCTAACCCTAACCCTAAACTACCCTTGACTGCTTTTGCCTCCATTAGATTTCCTAAGCACTAGTGTTTTAAGGAACAGGTTAAAAAGAAAATCCTAATGTGATTTTTTTATAATGTGTTTATTCTTTATCTTATCCTAGTAACGAAAATCTTCTCCATGGCTGGACCCTAAATAATATTCCTTTACGTGCTAAGTGGTATCTAGAGAGTGGGATAGGTTTAATAAATACCCTAATCCTAACGTGTACCCTAACCCTAACCCTAATGCGTACCCTAACCCTAACCCAAACCCTAACCCTAACACGTACGCTAATCCTCACCCGTACCCTAAACCAATCCCTAACCCTAAAACTAACCCTAACCCTAACCCTAACCCTAACCCATACGCTACGCCGTACCCTCACCCATACCCTAACCCGTATCCTAAGCCGTACCCTAACCCTAAACCTAACCCTAACCTCTACCCTATGCCGTACCCTCACCCGTACCCTAACCCGTACCCAAAGCCTTACCCTAACCCTAACCCTAACCCTCACCCATACCCAACGCCGTAACCTAACCCATATCCTAACCCGTATCCTAAGCCGTACCCTAACCCTAACCAATAACCTACGCAGTACCCTCACCAGTACCCTCACCGGTATCCTAAGCCCTCCCCTAACCCTAACCCTAACCCTAACCCTAAACTACCCTTTACTGCTTTTGCCTCCATTAGATTTCCTAAACACTAGTGTTTTAAGGAACAGGTTAAAAAGAAAACCTTATGTGATTTTTTTATAATGTGTTTATTCTTTATCTTATCCTAGTGACTAAAATCTTCTCCATGGCTGAACCCCAAATAATAATCCTTTACGTGCTAAGTGGTATCTAGAGAGTGGGATAGGTTTAATAAATACCCTAATCCTAAAGTGTACCCTAAACCTAACCCATACCCTAACCCTAACGCGTACCCTAACCCTAACCAAAACCCTAACCCGAACACGTATGCTAATCCTAACCCGTACCCTAAACCAATCCCTAACCCTAAAACTAACCCTAACCCTAACCCTAACCCTAACCCATAACCTACACCGTACCCTCACCCGTACCCTAACCCGTACCCTAAGCCGTACCCTAACCCTAACCCTAAAACATATGCTACGCCGTACCCTCACCCGTACCCTAACCCGTATCCTAAGCCGTACCCTAACCCTAACCCTAACCCTAAACTATACCCTACGCCGTAACCTCACCCGTACCCTAACCCGTACCCTAAGCCGTACCCTAACCCTAACCCTAACCCTAACCCTAACCCATACCGTACGCCATACCCTAACACGTACCCTAACCCGTATCCTAAGCCGTACCCTAACCCTAACCAATACCTTACGCAGTATCCTCACCCATAGCCTCACCCGTACCCTAAGCCGTACCCTAACCCTAACCCTAACCCTAACCGTAACCCTAACCCCTACCCTATGCCATACCCTCACCTGTACCCTATCCCATAACTTAAGCCGTACCATAACCCTAACACTAACCCTAACCCTAACCCATAACCTACGCCGTACCCTCACCCGTACCCTAACCCGTATCCTAAGCCGTACCCTAACCCTAACCCTAACCCTAACCCTAACCCATAACCTACGCCGTACCCTCACCCGTACCCTAACACATACCCTAAGACGTACCGTAACCCTAACCCTAACACTAACCCTAACCTTAACCCACACTCTACGCCGTACCCTAACCCGTACCCTAACACGTATCCTAAGCCGTACCCTAACCCTAACCAATACCCTACGCAGTACCCTCACCCGTACCCTCACCCGTACCCTAAGCCATACCCTAACCCTAACCCTAACCCTAACCCTAACCCCTACCCTACGCCGTACCCTCACCCATACCCTATCCCATACCCTAAGCCGTACCCTAACCCTAACACTAACCCTAACCCTAACCCTAACCCTAAACTACCCTTGATTGCTTTTGCCTGTATTAGATTTCCTAAACACTAGTGTTTTAAGGAACAGGTTAAAAAGAAAATCCTAATGTGATTTTTTTATAATGTGTTTATTCTTTATCTTATCCTAGTGACTAAAATCTTCTCCATGGCTGGATCCCTAATAATATTCCTTTACGCGCTAAGTGGTATCTAGAGAGTGGGATAGGTTTAATAAATACCCTAATCCTAACGTGTACCCTAACCCTAACCCATACCCTAACCCTAACGCGTACCCTAACCCTAACCGAAAACCTAACCCTAACACGTACGCTAATCCTAACCCGTACCCTAAACCAATCCCTAACCCTAAAACTAACCCTAACCCTAAACCTTACCCTACGCCGTACCCTCACCCGTACCCTAACCCGTACCCTAAGACGTACCCTAACCCTAACCCTAACCCATACGCTACGCCGTACCCTCACCCGTACCCTAACCCGTATCCTAAGCCGTACCCTAACCCTAACCCTAACCCTAACCCTAACCCATACCCTACGCCATACCCTAACCCGTACCCTAACCCGTATCCTAAGCCGTATCCTAACCCTAACCAATACCCTACGCAGTACCCTCACCCATACCCTCACCCGTACCCTAAGCCGTACCCTAACCCCAACCCTAACCCTAACTCTAACCCTAACCCCTACCCTACGCCGTACCCTCACCCGTACCCTATCCCATACGCTAAGCCGTACCCTAACCCTAACACTAACACTAACCCTAACCCTAACCCTAACCCATACCCTACGCCGTACCCTCACCCGTAACCTAACCCGTACCCAAAGCCGTACCCTAACCCTAACCCTAACCTATACACTACGCCGTACCCTCACCCGTACCCTATCCCGTACCCTAAGCCGTACCCTAACTCTAACCCTAACCCTAACCCTAACCCTTACCCATACCCTGCGCCGTACCCTAACCCATACAATAACCTGTATCCTAAGCCTTAACCTAACCCTAACCAATGACCTACACAGTACCCTCACCCGTACCCTAAGCCATACCCTAACCCTAACCCTAACACTAACCCTAACCCTAAACCCTACCCTATGCCGTACCCTCACCCATACCCTATCCCATACCCTAAGCCGTACCCTAACCCTAACACTAACCCTAACCCTAACCCTAACCCTAAACTACCCTTGACTGCTTTTGCCTCCATTAGATTTCCTAAGCACTAGTGTTTTAAGGAACAGGTTAAAAAGAAAATCCTAATGTGATTTTTTTATAATGTGTTTATTCTTTATCTTATCCTAGTAACGAAAATCTTCTCCATGGCTGGACCCTAAATAATATTCCTTTACGTGCTAAGTGGTATCTAGAGAGTGGGATAGGTTTAATAAATACCCTAATCCTAACGTGTACCCTAACCCTAACCCAAACCGTAACCCTAACACGTAGGCTAATCCTCACCCGTACCCTAAACCAATCCCTAACCCTAAAACTAACCCTAACCCTAACCCTAACCCTAACCCATACGCTACGCCGTACCCTCACCCGTACCCTAACCCGTATCCTAAGCCGTACCCTAACCCTAACCCTAACCCTAACCCTAACCCTAACCCATACCCTACGCCATACCCTAACCCGTACCCTAACCCGTATCCTAAGCCGTATCCTAACCCTAACCAATACCCTACGCAGTACCCTCACCCGTACCCTCACCCGTACCCTAAGCCGTACCCTAACCCCAACCCTAACCCTAACTCTAACCCTAACCCCTACCCTACGCCGTACCCTCACCCGTACCCTATCCCATACGCTAAGCCGTACCCTAACCCTAACACTAACACTAACCCTAACCCTAACCCTAACCCATACCCTACGCCGTACCCTCACCCGTAACCTAACCCGTACCCAAAGCCGTACCCTAACACTAACCCTAACCTATACACTACGCCGTACCCTCACCCGTACCCTAACCCGTACCCTAAGCCGTACCCTAACTCTAACCCTAACCCTAACCCTAACCCTTACCCATACCCTGCGCCGTACCCTAACCCATACAATACCCTGTATCCTAAGCCTTAACCTAACCCTAACCAATGACCTACACAGTACCCTCACCCGTACCCTAAGCCATACCCTAACCCTAACCCTAACACTAACCCTAACCCTAAACCCTACCCTATGCCGTACCCTCACCCATACCCTATCCCATACCCTAAGCCGTACCCTAACCCTAACACTAACCCTAACCCTAACCCTAAACTACCCTTGACTGCTTTTGCCTCCATTAGATTTCCTAAGCACTAGTGTTTTAAGGAACAGGTTAAAAAGAAAATCCTAATGTGATTTTTTTATAATGTGTTTATTCTTTATCTTATCCTAGTAACGAAAATCTTCTCCATGCCTGGACCCTAAATAATATTCCTTTACGTGCTAAGTGGTATCTAGAGAGTGGGATAGGTTTAATAAATACCCTAATCCTAACGTGTACCCTAACCCTAACCCTAATGCGTACCCTAACCCTAACCCAAACCCTAACCCTAACACGTACGCTAATCCTCACCCGTACCCTAAACCAATCCCTAACCCTAAAACTAACCCTAACCCTAACCCTAACCCTAACCCATACGCTACGCCGTACCCTCACCCATACCCTAACCCGTATCCTAAGCCGTACCCTAACCCTAAACCTAACCCTAACCTCTACCCTATGCCGTACCCTCACCCGTACCCTAACCCGTACCCAAAGCCTTACCCTAACCCTAACCCTAACCCTCACCCATACCCAACGCCGTAACCTAACCCATATCCTAACCCGTATCCTAAGCCGTACCCTAACCCTAACCAATAACCTACGCAGTACCCTCACCAGTACCCTCACCGGTATCCTAAGCCCTCCCCTAACCCTAACCCTAACCCTAACCCTAAACTACCCTTTACTGCTTTTGCCTCCATTAGATTTCCTAAACACTAGTGTTTTAAGGAACAGGTTAAAAAGAAAACCTTATGTGATTTTTTTATAATGTGTTTATTCTTTATCTTATCCTAGTGACTAAAATCTTCTCCATGGCTGAACCCCAAATAATAATCCTTTACGTGCTAAGTGGTATCTAGAGAGTGGGATAGGTTTAATAAATACCCTAATCCTAAAGTGTACCCTAAACCTAACCCATACCCTAATCCTAACGCGTACCCTAACCCTAACCAAAACCCTAACCCGAACACGTATGCTAATCCTAACCCGTACCCTAAACCAATCCCTAACCCTAAAACTAACCCTAACCCTAACCCTAACCCTAACCCATAACCTACACCGTACCCTCACCCGTACCCTAACCCGTACCCTAAGCCGTACCCTAACCCTAACCCTAAAACATATGCTACGCCGTACCCTCACCCGTACCCTAACCCGTATCCTAAGCCGTACCCTAACCCTAACCCTAACCCTAAACTATACCCTACGCCGTAACCTCACCCGTACCCTAACCCCTACCCTAAGCCGTACCCTAACCCTAACCCTAACCCTAACCCTAACCCATACCGTACGCCATACCCTAACACGTACCCTAACCCGTATCCTAAGCCGTACCCTAACCCTAACCAATACCCTACGCAGTATCCTCACCCATAGCCTCACCCGTACCCTAAGCCGTACCCTAACCCTAACCCTAACCCTAACCCTAACCCTAACCCCTACCCTATGCCATACCCTCACCTGTACCCTATCCCATAACTTAAGCCGTACCATAACCCTAACACTAACCCTAACCCTAACCCATAACCTACGCCGTACCCTCACCCGTACCCTAACCCGTATCCTAAGCCGTACCCTAACCCTAACCCTAACCCTAACCCTAACCCATAACCTACGCCGTACCCTCACCCGTACCCTAACACATACCCTAAGACGTACCGTAACCCTAACCCTAACACTAACCCTAACCTTAACCCACACTCTACGCCGTACCCTAACCCGTACCCTAACACGTATCCTAAGCCGTACCCTAACCCTAACCAATACCCTACGCAGTACCCTCACCCGTACCCTCACCCGTACCCTAAGCCATACCCTAACCCTAACCCTAACCCTAACCCTAACCCCTACCCTACGCCGTACCCTCACCCATACCCTATCCCATACCCTAAGCCGTACCCTAACCCTAACACTAACCCTAACCCTAACC
Source organism: Eubalaena glacialis (assembly GCF_028564815.1). Lineage (NCBI taxonomy): Eukaryota > Metazoa > Chordata > Mammalia > Artiodactyla > Balaenidae > Eubalaena > Eubalaena glacialis. The sequence goes on along the minus strand of NW_026871814.1, from coordinate 703,110 downwards.
CTAACCCTAAACTACCCTTGATTGCTTTTGCCTGTATTAGATTTCCTAAACACTAGTGTTTTAAGGAACAGGTTAAAAAGAAAATCCTAATGTGATTTTTTTATAATGTGTTTATTCTTTATCTTATCCTAGTGACTAAAATCTTCTCCATGGCTGGATCCCTAATAATATTCCTTTACGCGCTAAGTGGTATCTAGAGAGTGGGATAGGTTTAATAAATACCCTAATCCTAACGTGTACCCTAACCCTAACCCATACCCTAACCCTAACGCGTACCCTAACCCTAACCGAAAACCTAACCCTAACACGTACGCTAATCCTAACCCGTACCCTAAACCAATCCCTAACCCTAAAACTAACCCTAACCCTAAACCTTACCCTACGCCGTACCCTCACCCGTACCCTAACCCGTACCCTAAGACGTACCCTAACCCTAACCCTAACCCATACGCTACGCCGTACCCTCACCCGTACCCTAACCCGTATCCTAAGCCGTACCCTAACCCTAACCCTAACCCTAACCCTAACCCATACCCTACGCCATACCCTAACCCGTACCCTAACCCGTATCCTAAGCCGTATCCTAACCCTAACCAATACCCTACGCAGTACCCTCACCCATACCCTCACCCGTACCCTAAGCCGTACCCTAACCCCAACCCTAACCCTAACTCTAACCCTAACCCCTACCCTACGCCGTACCCTCACCCGTACCCTATCCCATACGCTAAGCCGTACCCTAACCCTAACACTAACACTAACCCTAACCCTAACCCTAACCCATACCCTACGCCGTACCCTCACCCGTAACCTAACCCGTACCCAAAGCCGTACCCTAACCCTAACCCTAACCTATACACTACGCCGTACCCTCACCCGTACCCTAACCCGTACCCTAAGCCGTACCCTAACTCTAACCCTAACCCTAACCCTAACCCTTACCCATACCCTGCGCCGTACCCTAACCCATACAATAACCTGTATCCTAAGCCTTAACCTAACCCTAACCAATGACCTACACAGTACCCTCACCCGTACCCTAAGCCATACCCTAACCCTAACCCTAACACTAACCCTAACCCTAAACCCTACCCTATGCCGTACCCTCACCCATACCCTATCCCATACCCTAAGCCGTACCCTAACCCTAACACTAACCCTAACCCTAACCCTAACCCTAAACTACCCTTGACTGCTTTTGCCTCCATTAGATTTCCTAAGCACTAGTGTTTTAAGGAACAGGTTAAAAAGAAAATCCTAATGTGATTTTTTTATAATGTGTTTATTCTTTATCTTATCCTAGTAACGAAAATCTTCTCCATGGCTGGACCCTAAATAATATTCCTTTACGTGCTAAGTGGTATCTAGAGAGTGGGATAGGTTTAATAAATACCCTAATCCTAACGTGTACCCTAACTCTAACCCAAACCCTAACCCTAACACGTACGCTAATCCTCACCCGTACCCTAAACCAATCCCTAACCCTAAAACTAACCCTAACCCTAACCCTAACCCTAACCCATACGCTACGCCGTACCCTCACCCATACCCTAACCCGTATCCTAAGCCGTACCCTAACCCTAAACCTAACCCTAACCTCTACCCTACGCCGCACCCTCACCCGTACCCTAACCCGTACCCAAAGCCTTACCCTAACCCTAACCCTAACCCTCACCCATACCCAACGCCGTAACCTAACCCATATCCTAACCCGTATCCTAAGCCGTACCCTAACCCTAACCAATAACCTACGCAGTACCCTCACCAGTACCCTCACCGGTATCCTAAGCCCTACCCTAACCCTAACCCTAACCCTAACCCTAAACTACCCTTTACTGCTTTTGCCTCCATTAGATTTCCTAAACACTAGTGTTTTAAGGAACAGGTTAAAAAGAAAACCTTATGTGATTTTTTTATAATGTGTTTATTCTTTATCTTATCCTAGTGACTAAAATCTTCTCCATGGCTGAACCCCAAATAATATTCCTTTACGTGCTAAGTGGTATCTAGAGAGTGGGATAGGTTTAATAAATACCCTAATCCTAAAGTGTACCCTAAACCTAACCCATACCCTAACCCTAACGCGTACCCTAACCCTAACCAAAACCCTAACCCGAACACGTATGCTAATCCTGACCCGTACCCTAAACCAATCCCTAACCCTAAAACTAACCCTAACCCTAACCCTAACCCTAACCCATAACCTACACCGTACCCTCACCCGTACCCTAACCCGTACCCTAAGCCGTACCCTAACCCTAACCCTAAACCATATGCTACGCCGTACCCTCACCCGTACCCTAACCCGTATCCTAAGCCGTACCCTAACCCTAACACTAACCCTAAACTATACCCTACGCCGTAACCTCACCCGTACCCTAACCCGTACCCTAAGCCGTACCCTAACCCTAACCCTAACCCTAACCCTAACCCTAACCCTAACCCATACCGTACGCCATACCCTAACACGTACCCTAACCCGTATCCTAAGCCGTACCCTAACCCTAACCAATACCCTACGCATTATCCTCACCCATAGCCTCACCCGTGCCCTAAGCCGTACCCTAACCCTAACCCTAACCCTAACCCTAACCCTAACACCTACCCTATGCCATACCCTCACCTGTACCCTATCCCATAACCTAAGCCGTACCATAACCCTAACACTAACCCTAACCCTAACCCATAACCTACGCCGTACCCTCACCCGTACCCTAACCCGTATCCTAAGCCGTACCCTAACCCTAACCCTAACCCTAACCCTAACCCATAACCTACGCCGTACCCTCACCCGTACCCTAACACGTACCCTAAGAAGTACCGTAACCCTAACCCTAACACTAACCCTAACCCTAACCCACACTCTACGCCGTACCCTAACCCGTACCCTAACACGTATCCTAAGCCGTACCCTAACCCTAAGCAATACCCTACGCAGTACCCTCACCCGTACCCTCACCCGTACCCTATCCCATACCCTAAGCCGTACCCTAACCCTAACACTAACCCTAACCCTAACCCTAACCCTAAACTACCCTTGATTGCTTTTGCCTCTATTAGATTTCCTAAGCACTAGTGTTTTAAGGAACAGGTTAAAAAGAAAATCCTAATGTGATTTTTTTATAATGTGTTTATTCTTTATCTTATCCTAGTGACTAAAATCTTCTCCATGGCTGGATCCCTAATAATATTCCTTTACGTGCTAAGTGGTATCTAGAGAGTGGGATAGGTTTAATAAATACCCTAATCCTAACGTGTACCCTAACCCTAACCCATACCCTAACCCTAACGCGTACCCTAACCCTAACCGAAAACCTAACCCTAACACGTACGCTAATCCTAACCCGTACCCTAAACCAATCCCTAACCCTAAAACTAACCCTAACCCTAACCCTAACCCTAAACCTTACCCTACGCCGTACCCTCACCCGTACCCTAACCCGTACCCTAAGACGTACCCTAACCCTAACCCTAACCCATACGCTATGCCGTACCCTCAGCCGTACCCTAACCCGTATCCTAAGCCATACCCTAACCCTAACCCTAACCCTAACCCTAACCCTAACCCATACCCTATGCCATACCCTAACCCGTACCCTAACCCGTATCCTAAGCCGTATCCTAACCCTAACCAATACCCTACGCAGTACCCTCACCCGTACCCTCACCCGTACCCTAAGCCGTACCCTAACCCCAACCCTAACCCTAACTCTAACCCTAACCCCTACCCTACGCCGTACCCTCACCCGTACCCTATCCCATACGCTAAGCCGTACCCTAACCCTAACACTAACACTAACCCTAACCCTAACCCTAACCCATACCCTACGCCGTACCCTCACCCGTAACCTAACCCGTACCCAAAGCCGTACCCTAACCCTAACCCTAACCTATACACTACGCCGTACCCTCACCCGTACCCTAACCCGTACCCTAAGCCGTACCCTAACTCTAACCCTAACCCTAACCCTAACCCTTACCCATACCCTGCGCCGTACCCTAACCCATACAATAACCTGTATCCTAAGCCTTAACCTAACCCTAACCAATGACCTACACAGTACCCTCACCCGTACCCTAAGCCATACCCTAACCCTAACCCTAACACTAACCCTAACCCTAAACCCTACCCTATGCCGTACCCTCACCCATACCCTATCCCATACCCTAAGCCGTACCCTAACCCTAACACTAACCCTAACCCTAACCCTAACCCTAAACTACCCTTGACTGCTTTTGCCTCCATTAGATTTCCTAAGCACTAGTGTTTTAAGGAACAGGTTAAAAAGAAAATCCTAATGTGATTTTTTTATAATGTGTTTATTCTTTATCTTATCCTAGTAACGAAAATCTTCTCCATGGCTGGACCCTAAATAATATACCTTTACGTGCTAAGTGGTATCTAGAGAGTGGGATAGGTTTAATAAATACCCTAATCCTAACGTGTACCCTAACCCTAACCCTAATGCGTACCCTAACCCTAACCCAAACCCTAACCCTAACACGTACGCTAATCCTCACCCGTACCCTAAACCAATCCCTAACCCTAAAACTAACCCTAACCCTAACCCTAACCCTAACCCATACGCTACGCCGTACCCTCACCCATACCCTAACCCGTATCCTAAGCCGTACCCTAACCCTAAACCTAACCCTAACCTCTACCCTACGCCGCACCCTCACCCGTACCCTAACCCGTACCCAAAGCCTTACCCTAACCCTAACCCTAACCCTCACCCATACCCAACGCCGTAACCTAACCCATATCCTAACCCGTATCCTAAGCCGTACCCTAACCCTAACCAATAACCTACGCAGTACCCTCACCAGTACCCTCACCGGTATCCTAAGCCCTACCCTAACCCTAACCCTAACCCTAACCCTAAACTACCCTTTACTGCTTTTGCCTCCATTAGATTTCCTAAACACTAGTGTTTTAAGGAACAGGTTAAAAAGAAAACCTTATGTGATTTTTTTATAATGTGTTTATTCTTTATCTTATCCTAGTGACTAAAATCTTCTCCATGGCTGAACCCCAAATAATATTCCTTTACGTGCTAAGTGGTATCTAGAGAGTGGGATAGGTTTAATAAATACCCTAATCCTAAAGTGTACCCTAAACCTAACCCATACCCTAACCCTAACGCGTACCCTAACCCTAACCAAAACCCTAACCCGAACACGTATGCTAATCCTGACCCGTACCCTAAACCAATCCCTAACCCTAAAACTAACCCTAACCCTAACCCTAACCCTAACCCATAACCTACACCGTACCCTCACCCGTACCCTAACCCGTACCCTAAGCCGTACCCTAACCCTAACCCTAAACCATATGCTACGCCGTACCCTCACCCGTACCCTAACCCGTATCCTAAGCCGTACCCTAACCCTAACACTAACCCTAAACTATACCCTACGCCGTAACCTCACCCGTACCCTAACCCGTACCCTAAGCCGTACCCTAACCCTAACCCTAACCCTAACCCTAACCCTAACCCTAACCCATACCGTACGCCATACCCTAACACGTACCCTAACCCGTATCCTAAGCCGTACCCTAACCCTAACCAATACCCTACGCATTATCCTCACCCATAGCCTCACCCGTGCCCTAAGCCGTACCCTAACCCTAACCCTAACCCTAACCCTAACCCTAACACCTACCCTATGCCATACCCTCACCTGTACCCTATCCCATAACCTAAGCCGTACCATAACCCTAACACTAACCCTAACCCTAACCCATAACCTACGCCGTACCCTCACCCGTACCCTAACCCGTATCCTAAGCCGTACCCTAACCCTAACCCTAACCCTAACCCTAACCCATAACCTACGCCGTACCCTCACCCGTACCCTAACACGTACCCTAAGAAGTACCGTAACCCTAACCCTAACACTAACCCTAACCCTAACCCACACTCTACGCCGTACCCTAACCCGTACCCTAACACGTATCCTAAGCCGTACCCTAACCCTAAGCAATACCCTACGCAGTACCCTCACCCGTACCCTCACCCGTACCCTATCCCATACCCTAAGCCGTACCCTAACCCTAACACTAACCCTAACCCTAACCCTAACCCTAAACTACCCTTGATTGCTTTTGCCTCTATTAGATTTCCTAAGCACTAGTGTTTTAAGGAACAGGTTAAAAAGAAAATCCTAATGTGATTTTTTTATAATGTGTTTATTCTTTATCTTATCCTAGTGACTAAAATCTTCTCCATGGCTGGATCCCTAATAATATTCCTTTACGTGCTAAGTGGTATCTAGAGAGTGGGATAGGTTTAATAAATACCCTAATCCTAACGTGTACCCTAACCCTAACCCATACCCTAACCCTAACGCGTACCCTAACCCTAACCGAAAACCTAACCCTAACACGTACGCTAATCCTAACCCGTACCCTAAACCAATCCCTAACCCTAAAACTAACCCTAACCCTAACCCTAACCCTAAACCTTACCCTACGCCGTACCCTCACCCGTACCCTAACCCGTACCCTAAGACGTACCCTAACCCTAACCCTAACCCATACGCTATGCCGTACCCTCAGCCGTACCCTAACCCGTATCCTAAGCCATACCCTAACCCTAACCCTAACCCTAACCCTAACCCTAACCCATACCCTATGCCATACCCTAACCCGTACCCTAACCCGTATCCTAAGCCGTATCCTAACCCTAACCAATACCCTACGCAGTACCCTCACCCGTACCCTCACCCGTACCCTACGCCGTACCCTCACCCGTAACCTAACCCGTACCCAAAGCCGTACCCTAACCCTAACCCTAACCTATACACTACGCCGTACCCTCACCCGTACCCTAACCCGTACCCTAAGCCGTACCGTAACTCTAACCCTAACCCTAACCCTAACCCTTACCCATACCCTGCGCCGTACCCTAACCCATACAATAACCTGTATCCTAAGCCTTAACCTAACCCTAACCAATGACCTACACAGTACCCTCACCCGTACCCTAAGCCATACCCTAACCCTAACCCTAACACTAACCCTAACCCTAAACCCTACCCTATGCCGTACCCTCACCCATACCCTATCCCATACCCTAAGCCGTACCCTAACCCTAACACTAACCCTAACCCTAACCCTAACCCTAAACTACCCTTGACTGCTTTTGCCTCCATTAGATTTCCTAAGCACTAGTGTTTTAAGGAACAGGTTAAAAAGAAAATCCTAATGTGATTTTTTTATAATGTGTTTATTCTTTATCTTATCCTAGTAACGAAAATCTTCTCCATGGCTGGACCCTAAATAATATTCCTTTACGTGCTAAGTGGTATCTAGAGAGTGGGATAGGTTTAATAAATACCCTAATCCTAACGTGTACCCTAACCCTAACCCTAATGCGTACCCTAACCCTAACCCAAACCCTAACCCTAACACGTACGCTAATCCTCACCCGTACCCTAAACCAATCCCTAACCCTAAAACTAACCCTAACCCTAACCCTAACCCTAACCCATACGCTACGCCGTACCCTCACCCATACCCTAACCCGTATCCTAAGCCGTACCCTAACCCTAAACCTAACCCTAACCTCTACCCTACGCCGTACCCTCACCCGTACCCTAACCCGTACCCAAAGCCTTACCCTAACCCTAACCCTAACCCTCACCCATACCCAACGCCGTAACCTAACCCATATCCTAACCCGTATCCTAAGCCGTACCCTAACCCTAACCAATAACCTACGCAGTACCCTCACCAGTACCCTCACCGGTATCCTAAGCCCTCCCCTAACCCTAACCCTAACCCTAACCCTAAACTACCCTTTACTGCTTTTGCCTCCATTAGATTTCCTAAACACTAGTGTTTTAAGGAACAGGTTAAAAAGAAAACCTTATGTGATTTTTTTATAATGTGTTTATTCTTTATCTTATCCTAGTGACTAAAATCTTCTCCATGGCTGAACCCCAAATAATATTCCTTTACGTGCTAAGTGGTATCTAGAGAGTGGGATAGGTTTAATAAATACCCTAATCCTAAAGTGTACCCTAAACCTAACCCATACCCTAACCCTAACGCGTACCCTAACCCTAACCAAAACCCTAACCCGAACACGTATGCTAATCCTAACCCGTACCCTAAACCAATCCCTAACCCTAAAACTAACCCTAACCCTAACCCTAACCCTAACCCATAACCTACACCGTACCCTCACCCGTACCCTAACCCGTACCCTAAGCCGTACCCTAACCCTAACCCTAAAACATATGCTACGCCGTACCCTCACCCGTACCCTAACCCGTATCCTAAGCCGTACCCTAACCCTAACCCTAACCCTAAACTATACCCTACGCCGTAACCTCACCCGTACCCTAAGCCGTACCCTAAGCCGTACCCTAACCCTAACCCTAACCCTAACCCTAACCCTAACCCTAACCCATACCGTACGCCATACCCTAACACGTACCCTAACCCGTATCCTAAGCCGTACCCTAACCCTAACCAATACCCTACGCAGTATCCTCACCCATAGCCTCACCCGTACCCTAAGCCATACCCTAACCCTAACCCTAACACTAACCCTAACCCTAAACCCTACCCTATGCCGTACCCTCACCCATACCCTATCCCATACCCTAAGCCGTACCCTAACCCTAACACTAACCCTAACCCTAACCCTAACCCTAAACTACCCTTGACTGCTTTTGCCTCCATTAGATTTCCTAAGCACTAGTGTTTTAAGGAACAGGTTAAAAAGAAAATCCTAATGTGATTTTTTTATAATGTGTTTATTCTTTATCTTATCCTAGTAACGAAAATCTTCTCCATGGCTGGACCCTAAATAATATTCCTTTACGTGCTAAGTGGTATCTAGAGAGTGGGATAGGTTTAATAAATACCCTAATCCTAACGTGTACCCTAACCCTAACCCAAACCCTAACCCTAACACGTACGCTAATCCTCACCCGTACCCTAAACCAATCCCTAACCCTAAAACTAACCCTAACCCTAACCCTAACCCTAACCCATACGCTACGCCGTACCCTCACCCATACCCTAACCCGTATCCTAAGCCGTACCCTAACCCTAAACCTAACCCTAACCTCTACCCTATGCCGTACCCTCACCCGTACCCTAACCCGTACCCAAAGCCTTACCGTAACCCTAACCCTAACCCTCACCCATACCCAACGCCGTAACCTAACCCATATCCTAACCCGTATCCTAAGCCGTACCCTAACCCTAACCAATAACCTACGCAGTACCCTCACCAGTACCCTCACCGGTATCCTAAGCCCTCCCCTAACCCTAACCCTAACCCTAACCCTAAACTACCCTTTACTGCTTTTGCCTCCATTAGATTTCCTAAACACTAGTGTTTTAAGGAACAGGTTAAAAAGAAAACCTTATGTGATTTTTTTATAATGTGTTTATTCTTTATCTTATCCTAGTGACTAAAATCTTCTCCATGGCTGAACCCCAAATAATATTCCTTTACGTGCTAAGTGGTATCTAGAGAGTGGGATAGGTTTAATAAATACCCTAATCCTAAAGTGTACCCTAAACCTAACCCATACCCTAATCCTAACGCGTACCCTAACCCTAACCAAAACCCTAACCCGAACACGTATGCTAATCCTAACCCGTACCCTAAACCAATCCCTAACCCTAAAACTAACCCTAACCCTAACCCTAACCCTAACCCATAACCTACACCGTACCCTCACCCGTACCCTAACCCGTACCCTAAGCCGTACCCTAACCCTAACCCTAAAACATATGCTACGCCGTACCCTCACCCGTACCCTAACCCGTATCCTAAGCCGTACCCTAACCCTAACCCTAACCCTAAACTATACCCTACGCCGTAACCTCACCCGTACCCTAAGCCCTACCCTAAGCCGTACCCTAACCCTAACCCTAACCCTAACCCTAACCCATACCGTACGCCATACCCTAACACGTACCCTAACCCGTATCCTAAGCCGTACCCTAACCCTAACCAATACCCTACGCAGTATCCTCACCCATAGCCTCACCCGTACCCTAAGCCGTACCCTAACCCTAACCCTAACCCTAACCCTAACCCTAACCCCTACCCTATGCCATACCCTCACCTGTACCCTATCCCATAACTTAAGCCGTACCATAACCCTAACACTAACCCTAACCCTAACCCATAACCTACGCCGTACCCTCACCCGTAGCCTAACCCGTATCCTAAGCCGTACCCTAACCCTAACCCTAACCCTAACCCTAACCCATAACCTACGCCGTACCCTCACCCGTACCCTAACACATACCCTAAGACGTACCGTAACCCTAACCCTAACACTAACCCTAACCTTAACCCACACTCTACGCCGTACCCTAACCCGTACCCTAACACGTATCCTAAGCCGTACCCTAACCCTAACCAATACCCTACGCAGTACCCTCACCCGTACCCTCACCCGTACCCTAAGCCATACCCTAACCCTAACCCTAACCCTAACCCTAACCCCTACCCTACGCCGTACCCTCACCCATACCCTATCCCATACCCTAAGCCGTACCCTAACCCTAACACTAACCCTAACCCTAACCCTAACCCTAAACTACCCTTGATTGCTTTTGCCTGTATTAGATTTCCTAAACACTAGTGTTTTAAGGAACAGGTTAAAAAGAAAATCCTAATGTGATTTTTTTATAATGTGTTTATTCTTTATCTTATCCTAGTGACTAAAATCTTCTCCATGGCTGGATCCCTAATAATATTCCTTTACGCGCTAAGTGGTATCTAGAGAGTGGGATAGGTTTAATAAATACCCTAATCCTAACGTGTACCCTAACCCTAACCCATACCCTAACCCTAACGCGTACCCTAACCCTAACCGAAAACCTAACCCTAACACGTACGCTAATCCTAACCCGTACCCTAAACCAATCCCTAACCCTAAAACTAACCCTAACCCTAAACCTTACCCTACGCCGTACCCTCACCCGTACCCTAACCCGTACCCTAAGACGTACCCTAACCCTAACCCTAACCCATACGCTACGCCGTACCCTCACCCGTACCCTAACCCGTATCCTAAGCCGTACCCTAACCCTAACCCTAACCCTAACCCTAACCCATACCCTACGCCATACCCTAACCCGTACCCTAACCCGTATCCTAAGCCGTATCCTAACCCTAACCAATACCCTACGCAGTACCCTCACCCATACCCTCACCCGTACCCTAAGCCGTACCCTAACCCCAACCCTAACCCTAACTCTAACCCTAACCCCTACCCTACGCCGTACCCTCACCCGTACCCTATCCCATACGCTAAGCCGTACCCTAACCCTAACACTAACACTAACCCTAACCCTAACCCTAACCCATACCCTACGCCGTACCCTCACCCGTAACCTAACCCGTACCCAAAGCCGTACCCTAACCCTAACCCTAACCTATACACTACGCCGTACCCTCACCCGTACCCTAACCCGTACCCTAAGCCGTACCCTAACTCTAACCCTAACCCTAACCCTAACCCTTACCCATACCCTGCGCCGTACCCTAACCCATACAATAACCTGTATCCTAAGCCTTAACCTAACCCTAACCAATGACCTACACAGTACCCTCACCCGTACCCTAAGCCATACCCTAACCCTAACCCTAACACTAACCCTAACCCTAAACCCTACCCTATGCCGTACCCTCACCCATACCCTATCCCATACCCTAAGCCGTACCCTAACCCTAACACTAACCCTAACCCTAACCCTAACCCTAAACTACCCTTGACTGCTTTTGCCTCCATTAGATTTCCTAAGCACTAGTGTTTTAAGGAACAGGTTAAAAAGAAAATCCTAATGTGATTTTTTTATAATGTGTTTATTCTTTATCTTATCCTAGTAACGAAAATCTTCTCCATGGCTGGACCCTAAATAATATTCCTTTACGTGCTAAGTGGTATCTAGAGAGTGGGATAGGTTTAATAAATACCCTAATCCTAACGTGTACCCTAACCCTAACCCAAACCCTAACCCTAACACGTACGCTAATCCTCACCCGTACCCTAAACCAATCCCTAACCCTAAAACTAACCCTAACCCTAACCCTAACCCTAACCCATACGCTACGCCGTACCCTCACCCATACCCTAACCCGTATCCTAAGCCGTACCCTAACCCTAAACCTAACCCTAACCTCTACCCTACGCCGCACCCTCACCCGTACCCTAACCCGTACCCAAAGCCTTACCCTAACCCTAACCCTAACCCTCACCCATACCCAACGCCGTAACCTAACCCATATCCTAACCCGTATCCTAAGCCGTACCCTAACCCTAACCAATAACCTACGCAGTACCCTCACCAGTACCCTCACCGGTATCCTAAGCCCTACCCTAACCCTAACCCTAACCCTAACCCTAAACTACCCTTTACTGCTTTTGCCTCCATTAGATTTCCTAAACACTAGTGTTTTAAGGAACAGGTTAAAAAGAAAACCTTATGTGATTTTTTTATAATGTGTTTATTCTTTATCTTATCCTAGTGACTAAAATCTTCTCCATGGCTGAACCCCAAATAATATTCCTTTACGTGCTAAGTGGTATCTAGAGAGTGGGATAGGTTTAATAAATACCCTAATCCTAAAGTGTACCCTAAACCTAACCCATACCCTAACCCTAACGCGTACCCTAACCCTAACCAAAACCCTAACCCGAACACGTATGCTAATCCTGACCCGTACCCTAAACCAATCCCTAACCCTAAAACTAACCCTAACCCTAACCCTAACCCTAACCCATAACCTACACCGTACCCTCACCCGTACCCTAACCCGTACCCTAAGCCGTACCCTAACCCTAACCCTAAACCATATGCTACGCCGTACCCTCACCCGTACCCTAACCCGTATCCTAAGCCGTACCCTAACCCTAACCCTAACCCTAAACTATACCCTACGCCGTAACCTCACCCGTACCCTAACCCGTACCCTAAGCCGTACCCTAACCCTAACCCTAACCCTAACCCTAACCCTAACCCTAACCCATACCGTACGCCATACCCTAACACGTACCCTAACCCGTATCCTAAGCCGTACCCTAACCCTAACCAATACCCTACGCATTATCCTCACCCATAGCCTCACCCGTGCCCTAAGCCGTACCCTAACCCTAACCCTAACCCTAACCCTAACCCTAACACCTACCCTATGCCATACCCTCACCTGTACCCTATCCCATAACCTAAGCCGTACCATAACCCTAACACTAACCCTAACCCTAACCCATAACCTACGCCGTACCCTCACCCGTACCCTAACCCGTATCCTAAGCCGTACCCTAACCCTAACCCTAACCCTAACCCTAACCCATAACCTACGCCGTACCCTCACCCGTACCCTAACACGTACCCTAAGAAGTACCGTAACCCTAACCCTAACACTAACCCTAACCCTAACCCACACTCTACGCCGTACCCTAACCCGTACCCTAACACGTATCCTAAGCCGTACCCTAACCCTAAGCAATACCCTACGCAGTACCCTCACCCGTACCCTCACCCGTACCCTATCCCATACCCTAAGCCGTACCCTAACCCTAACACTAACCCTAACCCTAACCCTAACCCTAAACTACCCTTGATTGCTTTTGCCTCTATTAGATTTCCTAAGCACTAGTGTTTTAAGGAACAGGTTAAAAAGAAAATCCTAATGTGATTTTTTTATAATGTGTTTATTCTTTATCTTATCCTAGTGACTAAAATCTTCTCCATGGCTGGATCCCTAATAATATTCCTTTACGTGCTAAGTGGTATCTAGAGAGTGGGATAGGTTTAATAAATACCCTAATCCTAACGTGTACCCTAACCCTAACCCATACCCTAACCCTAACGCGTACCCTAACCCTAACCGAAAACCTAACCCTAACACGTACGCTAATCCTAACCCGTACCCTAAACCAATCCCTAACCCTAAAACTAACCCTAACCCTAACCCTAACCCTAAACCTTACCCTACGCCGTACCCTCACCCGTACCCTAACCCGTACCCTAAGACGTACCCTAACCCTAACCCTAACCCATACGCTATGCCGTACCCTCAGCCGTACCCTAACCCGTATCCTAAGCCATACCCTAACCCTAACCCTAACCCTAACCCTAACCCTAACCCATACCCTATGCCATACCCTAACCCGTACCCTAACCCGTATCCTAAGCCGTATCCTAACCCTAACCAATACCCTACGCAGTACCCTCACCCATACCCTCACCCGTACCCTAAGCCGTACCCTAACCCCAACCCTAACCCTAACTCTAACCCTAACCCCTACCCTACGCCGTACCCTCACCCGTACCCTATCCCATACGCTAAGCCGTACCCTAACCCTAACACTAACACTAACCCTAACCCTAACCCTAACCCATACCCTACGCCGTACCCTCACCCGTAACCTAACCCGTACCCAAAGCCGTACCCTAACCCTAACCCTAACCTATACACTACGCCGTACCCTCACCCGTACCCTAACCCGTACCCTAAGCCGTACCCTAACTCTAACCCTAACCCTAACCCTAACCCTTACCCATACCCTGCGCCGTACCCTAACCCATACAATAACCTGTATCCTAAGCCTTAACCTAACCCTAACCAATGACCTACACAGTACCCTCACCCGTACCCTAAGCCATACCCTAACCCTAACCCTAACACTAACCCTAACCCTAAACCCTACCCTATGCCGTACCCTCACCCATACCCTATCCCATACCCTAAGCCGTACCCTAACCCTAACACTAACCCTAACCCTAACCCTAACCCTAAACTACCCTTGACTGCTTTTGCCTCCATTAGATTTCCTAAGCACTAGTGTTTTAAGGAACAGGTTAAAAAGAAAATCCTAATGTGATTTTTTTATAATGTGTTTATTCTTTATCTTATCCTAGTAACGAAAATCTTCTCCATGGCTGGACCCTAAATAATATTCCTTTACGTGCTAAGTGGTATCTAGAGAGTGGGATAGGTTTAATAAATACCCTAATCCTAACGTGTACCCTAACCCTAACCCTAATGCGTACCCTAACCCTAACCCAAACCCTAACCCTAACACGTACGCTAATCCTCACCCGTACCCTAAACCAATCCCTAACCCTAAAACTAACCCTAACCCTAACCCTAACCCTAACCCATACGCTACGCCGTACCCTCACCCATACCCTAACCCGTATCCTAAGCCGTACCCTAACCCTAAACCTAACCCTAACCTCTACCCTACGCCGTACCCTCACCCGTACCCTAACCCGTACCCAAAGCCTTACCCTAACCCTAACCCTAACCCTCACCCATACCCAACGCCGTAACCTAACCCATATCCTAACCCGTATCCTAAGCCGTACCCTAACCCTAACCAATAACCTACGCAGTACCCTCACCAGTACCCTCACCGGTATCCTAAGCCCTCCCCTAACCCTAACCCTAACCCTAACCCTAAACTACCCTTTACTGCTTTTGCCTCCATTAGATTTCCTAAACACTAGTGTTTTAAGGAACAGGTTAAAAAGAAAACCTTATGTGATTTTTTTATAATGTGTTTATTCTTTATCTTATCCTAGTGACTAAAATCTTCTCCATGGCTGAACCCCAAATAATATTCCTTTACGTGCTAAGTGGTATCTAGAGAGTGGGATAGGTTTAATAAATACCCTAATCCTAAAGTGTACCCTAAACCTAACCCATACCCTAACCCTAACGCGTACCCTAACCCTAACCAAAACCCTAACCCGAACACGTATGCTAATCCTAACCCGTACCCTAAACCAATCCCTAACCCTAAAACTAACCCTAACCCTAACCCTAACCCTAACCCATAACCTACACCGTACCCTCACCCGTACCCTAACCCGTACCCTAAGCCGTACCCTAACCCTAACCCTAAAACATATGCTACGCCGTACCCTCACCCGTACCCTAACCCGTATCCTAAGCCGTACCCTAACCCTAACCCTAACCCTAAACTATACCCTACGCCGTAACCTCACCCGTACCCTAAGCCGTACCCTAAGCCGTACCCTAACCCTAACCCTAACCCTAACCCTAACCCTAACCCTAACCCATACCGTACGCCATACCCTAACACGTACCCTAACCCGTATCCTAAGCCGTACCCTAACCCTAACCAATACCCTACGCAGTATCCTCACCCATAGCCTCACCCGTACCCTAAGCCATACCCTAACCCTAACCCTAACACTAACCCTAACCCTAAACCCTACCCTATGCCGTACCCTCACCCATACCCTATCCCATACCCTAAGCCGTACCCTAACCCTAACACTAACCCTAACCCTAACCCTAACCCTAAACTACCCTTGACTGCTTTTGCCTCCATTAGATTTCCTAAGCACTAGTGTTTTAAGGAACAGGTTAAAAAGAAAATCCTAATGTGATTTTTTTATAATGTGTTTATTCTTTATCTTATCCTAGTAACGAAAATCTTCTCCATGGCTGGACCCTAAATAATATTCCTTTACGTGCTAAGTGGTATCTAGAGAGTGGGATAGGTTTAATAAATACCCTAATCCTAACGTGTACCCTAACCCTAACCCAAACCCTAACCCTAACACGTACGCTAATCCTCACCCGTACCCTAAACCAATCCCTAACCCTAAAACTAACCCTAACCCTAACCCTAACCCTAACCCATACGCTACGCCGTACCCTCACCCATACCCTAACCCGTATCCTAAGCCGTACCCTAACCCTAAACCTAACCCTAACCTCTACCCTACGCCGCACCCTCACCCGTACCCTAACCCGTACCCAAAGCCTTACCCTAACCCTAACCCTAATCCTCACCCATACCCAACGCCGTAACCTAACCCATAACCTAACCCGTATCCTAAGCCGTACCCTAACCCTAACCAATAACCTACGCAGTACCCTCACCAGTACCCTCACCGGTATCCTAAGCCCTACCCTAACCCTAACCCTAACCCTAACCCTAAACTACCCTTTACTGCTTTTGCCTCCATTAGATTTCCTAAACACTAGTGTTTTAAGGAACAGGTTAAAAAGAAAACCTTATGTGATTTTTTTATAATGTGTTTATTCTTTATCTTATCCTAGTGACTAAAATCTTCTCCATGGCTGAACCCCAAATAATATTCCTTTACGTGCTAAGTGGTATCTAGAGAGTGGGATAGGTTTAATAAATACCCTAATCCTAAAGTGTACCCTAAACCTAACCCATACCCTAACCCTAACGCGTACCCTAACCCTAACCAAAACCCTAACCCGAACACGTATGCTAATCCTAACCCGTACCCTAAACCAATCCCTAACCCTAAAACTAACCCTAACCCTAACCCTAACCCTAACCCATAACCTACACCGTACCCTCACCCGTACCCTAACCCGTACCCTAAGCCGTACCCTAACCCTAACCCTAAACCATATGGTACGCCGTACCCTCACCCGTACCCTAACCCGTATCCTAAGCCGTACCCTAACCCTAACACTAACCCTAAACTATACCCTACGCCGTAACCTCACCCGTACCCTAACCCGTACCCTAAGCCGTACCCTAACCCTAACCCTAACCCTAACCCTAACCCTAACCCTAACCCATACCGTACGCCATACCCTAACACGTACCCTAACCCGTATCCTAAGCCGTACCCTAACCCTAACCAATACCCTACGCAGTATCCTCACCCATAGCCTCACCCGTGCCCTAAGCCGTACCCTAACCCTAACCCTAACCCTAACCCTAACCCTAACACCTACCCTATGCCATACCCTCACCTGTACCCTATCCCATAACCTAAGCCGTACCATAACCCTAACACTAACCCTAACCCTAACCCATAACCTACGCCGTACCCTCACCCGTACCCTAACCCGTATCCTAAGCCGTACCCTAACCCTAACCCTAACCCTAACCCTAACCCATAACCTACGCCGTACCCTCACCCGTACCCTAACACGTACCCTAAGAAGTACCGTAACCCTAACCCTAACACTAACCCTAACCCTAACCCACACTCTACGCCGTACCCTAACCCGTACCCTAACACGTATCCTAAGCCGTACCCTAACCCTAAGCAATACCCTACGCAGTACCCTCACCCGTACCCTCACCCGTACCCTATCCCATACCCTAAGCCGTACCCTAACCCATACCCTAAGCCGTACCCTAACCCTAACACTAACCCTAACCCTAACCCTAACCCTAAACTACCCTTGATTGCTTTTGCCTCTATTAGATTTCCTAAGCACTAGTGTTTTAAGGAACAGGTTAAAAAGAAAATCCTAATGTGATTTTTTTATAATGTGTTTATTCTTTATCTTATCCTAGTGACTAAAATCTTCTCCATGGCTGGATCCCTAATAATATTCCTTTACGTGCTAAGTGGTATCTAGAGAGTGGGATAGGTTTAATAAATACCCTAATCCTAACGTGTACCCTAACCCTAACCCATACCCTAACCCTAACGCGTACCCTAACCCTAACCGAAAACCTAACCCTAACACGTACGCTAATCCTAACCCGTACCCTAAACCAATCCCTAACCCTAAAACTAACCCTAACCCTAACCCTAACCCTAAACCTTACCCTACGCCGTACCCTCACCCGTACCCTAACCCGTACCCTAAGACGTACCCTAACCCTAACCCTAACCCATACGCTACGCCGTACCCTCAGCCGTACCCTAACCCGTATCCTAAGCCGTACCCTAACCCTAACCCTAACCCTAACCCTAACCCTAACCCATACCCTATGCCATACCCTAACCCGTACCCTAACCCGTATCCTAAGCCGTATCCTAACCCTAACCAATACCCTACGCAGTACCCTCACCCGTACCCTCACCCGTACCCTAAGCCGTACCCTAACCCCAACCCTAACCCTAACTCTAACCCTAACCCCTACCCTACGCCGTACCCTCACCCGTACCCTATCCCATACGCTAAGCCGTACCCTAACCCTAACACTAACACTAACCCTAACCCTAACCCTAACCCATACCCTACGCCGTACCCTCACCCGTAACCTAACCCGTACCCAAAGCCGTACCCTAACCCTAACCCTAACCTATACACTACGCCGTACCCTCACCCGTACCCTAACCCGTACCCTAAGCCGTACCCTAACTCTAACCCTAACCCTAACCCTAACCCTTACCCATACCCTGCGCCGTACCCTAACCCATACAATAACCTGTATCCTAAGCCTTAACCTAACCCTAACCAATGACCTACACAGTACCCTCACCCGTACCCTAAGCCATACCCTAACCCTAACCCTAACACTAACCCTAACCCTAAACCCTACCCTATGCCGTACCCTCACCCATACCCTATCCCATACCCTAAGCCGTACCCTAACCCTAACACTAACCCTAACCCTAACCCTAACCCTAAACTACCCTTGACTGCTTTTGCCTCCATTAGATTTCCTAAGCACTAGTGTTTTAAGGAACAGGTTAAAAAGAAAATCCTAATGTGATTTTTTTATAATGTGTTTATTCTTTATCTTATCCTAGTAACGAAAATCTTCTCCATGGCTGGACCCTAAATAATATTCCTTTACGTGCTAAGTGGTATCTAGAGAGTGGGATAGGTTTAATAAATACCCTAATCCTAACGTGTACCCTAACCCTAACCCTAATGCGTACCCTAACCCTAACCCAAACCCTAACCCTAACACGTACGCTAATCCTCACCCGTACCCTAAACCAATCCCTAACCCTAAAACTAACCCTAACCCTAACCCTAACCCTAACCCATACGCTACGCCGTACCCTCACCCATACCCTAACCCGTATCCTAAGCCGTACCCTAACCCTAAACCTAACCCTAACCTCTACCCTACGCCGTACCCTCACCCGTACCCTAACCCGTACCCAAAGCCTTACCCTAACCCTAACCCTAACCCTCACCCATACCCAACGCCGTAACCTAACCCATATCCTAACCCGTATCCTAAGCCGTACCCTAACCCTAACCAATAACCTACGCAGTACCCTCACCAGTACCCTCACCGGTATCCTAAGCCCTACCCTAACCCTAACCCTAACCCTAACCCTAAACTACCCTTTACTGCTTTTGCATCCGTTAGATTTCCTAAACACTAGTGTTTTAAGGAACAGGTTAAAAAGAAAACCTTATGTGATTTTTTTATAATGTGTTTATTCTTTATCTTATCCTAGTGACTAAAATCTTCTCCATGGCTGAACCCCAAATAATATTCCTTTACGTGCTAAGTGGTATCTAGAGAGTGGGATAGGTTTAATAAATACCCTAATCCTAAAGTGTACCCTAAACCTAACCCATACCCTAACCCTAACGCGTACCCTAACCCTAACCAAAACCCTAACCCGAACACGTATGCTAATCCTAACCCGTACCCTAAACCAATCCCTAACCCTAAAACTAACCCTAACCCTAACCCACACTCTACGCCGTACCCTAACCCGTACCCTAACACGTATCCTAAGCCGTACCCTAACCCTAAGCAATACCCTACGCAGTACCCTCAACCGTACCCTCACCCGTACCCTAAGCCATACCCTAACCATAGCCCTAAGCCTAACCCTAACACCTACCCTACGCCGTACCCTCACCCGTACCCTATCCCATACCCTAAGCCGTACCCTAACCCTAACACTAACCCTAACCCTAACCCTAACCCTAAACTACCCTTGATTGCTTTTGCCTCTATTAGATTTCCTAAGCACTAGTGTTTTAAGGAACAGGTTAAAAAGAAAATCCTAATGTGATTTTTTTATAATGTGTTTATTCTTTATCTTATCCTAGTGACTAAAATCTTCTCCATGGCTGGATCCCTAATAATATTCCTTTACGTGCTAAGTGGTATCTAGAGAGTGGGATAGGTTTAATAAATACCCTAATCCTAACGTGTACCCTAACTCTAACCCATACCCTAACCCTAACGAGTACCCTAACCCTAACCGAAAACCTAACCCTAACACGTACGCTAATCCTAACCCGTACCCTAAACCTATCCCTAACCCTAAAACTAACCCTAACCCTAACCCTAACCCTAAACCTTACCCTACGCCGTACCCTCACCCGTACCCTAACCCGTACCCTAAGACGTACCCTAACCCTAACCCTAACCCATACGCTACGCCGTACCCTCACCCGTACCCTAACCCGTATCCTAAGCCGTACCCTAACCCTAACCCTAACCCTAACCCTAACCCTAACCCATACCCTATGCCATACCCTAACCCGTACCCTAACCCGTATCCTAAGCCGTATCCTAACCCTAACCAATACCCTACGCAGTACCCTCACCCGTACCCTCACCCGTACCCTAAGCCGTACCCTAACCCCAACCCTAACCCTAACTCTAACCCTAACCCATACCCTACGCCGTACCCTCACCCGTAACCTAACCCGTACCCAAAGCCGTACCCTAACCCTAACCCTAACCTATACACTACGCCGTACCCTCACCCGTACCCTAACCCGTACCCTAAGCCGTACCCTAACTCTAACCCTAACCCTAACCCTTACCCATACCCTGCGCCGTACCCTAACCCATACAATAACCTGTATCCTAAGCCTTAACCTAACCCTAACCAATGACCTACACAGTACCCTCACCCGTACCCTAAGCCATACCCTAACCCTAACCCTAACACTAACCCTAACCCTAAACCCTACCCTATGCCGTACCCTCACCCATACCCTATCCCATACCCTAAGCCGTACCCTAACCCTAACACTAACCCTAACCCTAACCCTAACCCTAAACTACCCTTGATTGCTTTTGCCTGTATTAGATTTCCTAAACACTAGTGTTTTAAGGAACAGGTTAAAAAGAAAATCCTAATGTGATTTTTTTATAATGTGTTTATTCTTTATCTTATCCTAGTGACTAAAATCTTCTCCATGGCTGGATCCCTAATAATATTCCTTTACGTGCTAAGTGGTATCTAGAGAGTGGGATAGGTTTAATAAATACCCTAATCCTAACGTGTACCCTAACCCTAACCCATACCCTAACCCTAACGCATACCCTAACCCTAACCGAAAACCTAACCCTAACACGTACGCTAATCCTAACCCGTACCCTAAACCAATCCCTAACCCTAAAACTAACCCTAACCCTAACCCTAACCCTAAACCTTACCCTACGCCGTACCCTCACCCGTCCCCTAACCCGTACCCTAAGACGTACCCTAACCCTAACCCTAACCCATACGCTACGCCGTACCCTCACCCGTACCCTAACCCGTATCCTAAGCCGTACCCTAACCCTAACCCTAACCCTAACCCTAACCCTAACCCATACCCTACGCCATACCCTAACCCGTACCCTAACCCGTACCCTAACCCTAACCTTAACCCTAACCCTAACTCTAACCCATACCCTACGCCATACCCTAACCCGTACCCTAACCCGTATCCTAAGCCGTATCCTAACCCTAACCAATACCCTACGCAGTACCCTCACCCGTACCCTCACCCGTACCCTAAGCCGTACCCTAACCCCAACCCTAACCCTAACTCTAACCCTAACCCCTACCCTACGCCGTACCCTCACCCGTACCCTATCCCATACGCTAAGCCGTACCCTAACCCTAACACTAACACTAACCCTAACCCTAACCCTAACCCATACCCTACGCCGTACCCTCACCCGTATCCTAACCCGTACCCAAAGCCGTACCCTAACCCTAACCCAAACCTATACACTACGCCGTACCCTCACCCGTACCCTAACCCGTACCCTAAGCCGTACCCTAACTCTAACCCTAACCCTTACCCATACCCTGCGCCGTACCCTAACCCATACAATAACCTGTATCCTAAGCCTTAACCTAACCCTAACCAATGACCTACACAGTACCCTCACCCGTACCCTAAGCCATACCCTAACCCTAACCCTAACACTAACCCTAACCCTAAACCCTACCCTATGCCGTACCCTCACCCATACCCTATCCCATACCCTAAGCCGTACCCTAACCCTAACACTAACCCTAACCCTAACCCTAACCCTAAACTACCCTTGACTGCTTTTGCCTCCATTAGATTTCCTAAGCACTAGTGTTTTAAGGAACAGGTTAAAAAGAAAATCCTAATGTGATTTTTTTATAATGTGTTTATTCTTTATCTTATCCTAGTGACGAAAATATTCTCCATGGCTGGACCCTAAATAATATTCCTTTACGTGCTAAGTGGTATCTAGAGAGTGGGATAGGTTTAATAAATACCCTAATCCTAACGTGTACCCTAACCCTAACCCATACCCTAACCCTAATGCATACCCTAACTCTAACCCAAACCCTAACCCTAACACGTACGCTAATCCTAACCCGTACCCTAAACCAATCCCTAACCCTAAAACTAACCCTAACCCTAACCCTAACCCTAACCCATACGCTACGCCGTACCCTCACCCATACCCTAACCCGTATCCTAAGCCGTACCCTAATCCTAAACCTAACCCTAACCTCTACCCTACGCCGTACCCTCCCCCGTACCCTAACCCGTACCCAAAGCCTTACCCTAACCCTACCCCTAACCCTCACCCATACCCAATGCCGTAACCTAACCCATATCCTAACCCGTATCCTAAGCCGTACCCTAACCCTAACCAATAACCTACGCAGTACCCTCACCAGTACCCTCACCCGTATCCTAAGCCCTACCCTAACCCTAACCCTAACCCTAACCCTAAAATACCCTTTACTGCTTTTGCCTCCATTAGATTTCCTAAACACTAGTGTTTTAAGGAACAGGTTAAAAAGAAAACCTTATGTGATTTTTTTATAATGTGTTTATTCTTTATCTTATCCTAGTGACTAAAATCTTCTCCATGGCTGAACCCCAAATAATATTCCTTTACGTGCTAAGTGGTATCTAGAGAGTGGGATAGGTTTAATAAATACCCTAATCCTAAAGTGTACCCTAAACCTAACCCATACCCTAACCCTAACGCGTACCCTAACCCTAACCAAAACCCTAACCCGAACAGGTATGCTAATCCTAACCCGTACCCTAAACCAATCCCTAACCCTAAAACTAACCCTAACCCTAACCCTAACCCATAACCTACACCGTACCCTCACCCGTACCCTAACCCGTACCCTAAGCCGTACCCTAACCCTAACCCTAACCCTAAACTATACCCTACGCCGTAACCTCACCCGTACCCTAACCCGTACCCTAAGCCGTACCCTAACCCTAACCCTAACCCTAACCCTGACCCTAACCCTAACCCATACCGTACGCCATACCCTAACACGTACCCTAACCCGTATCCTAAGCCGTACCCTAACCCTAACCAATATCCTACGCAGTATCCTCACCCATACCCTCACCCGTACCCTAAGCCATACCCTAACCCTAACCCTAACCCTAACCCCTACCCTATGCCATACCCTCAGCTGTACCCTATCCCATAACCTAAGCCGTACCATAACCCTAACACTAACCCTAACCCTAACCCATAACCTACGCCGTACCCTCACCCGTACCCTAACCCGTATCCTAAGCCATACCCTAACCCTAACCCTAACCCTAACCCTAACCCATAACCTACGCCGTACCCTCACCCGTACCCTAACACGTACCCTAAGACGTACCGTAACCCTAACCCTAACACTAACCCTAACCCTAACCCACACTCTACGCCGTACCCTAACCCGTACCCTAACACGTATCCTAAGCCGTACCCTAACCCTAACCAATACCCTACGCAGTACCCTCACCCGTACCCTCACCCGTACCCTAAACCATACCCTAACCATAACCCTAACCCTAAACCTAACCCCTACCCTACGCCGTACCCTCACCCGTACCCTATCCCATACCCTAAGCCGTACCCTAACCCTAACACTAACCCTAACCCTAACCCTAACCCTAAACTACCCTTGATGGCTTTTGCCTCTATTAGATTTCCTAAGCACTAGTGTTTTAAGGAACAGCTTAAAAAGAAAATCCTAATGTGATTTTTTTATAATGTGTTTATTCTTTATCTTATCCTAGTGACTAAAATCTTCTCCATGGCTGGATCCCTAATAATATTCCTTTACGTGCTAATTGGTATCTAGAGAGTGGGATAGGTTTAATAAATACCCTAATCCTAACGTGTACCCTAACCCTAACCCATACCCTAACCCTAACGCGTACCCTAACCCTAACCCAAAACCTAACCCTAACACGTACGCTAATCCTAACCCGTACCCTAAACCAAACCCTAACCCTAAAACTAACCCTAACCCTAACCCTAACCCTAAACCTTACCCTACGCCGTACCCTCACCCGTACCCTAACCCGTAGCCTAAGACGTACACTAACCCTAAACCTTACCCTAACCTCTACCCTACGCCGTACCCTCACCCGTACCCTAACCCGTACCCTAAGCCGTACCCTAACCCTAACCCTAACCCTAACCCATACGCTATGCCGCACACTCACCCATACCCTAACCCGTATCCTAAGCCGTACCCTAACCCTAACCCTAATCCTAACCGCTACCCTACGCCATACCCTATCCCATACCCTAAGCGGTACCCTAAACCTAACACTAACCCTAAACCTAACCCTAACACCTACCCTACGCCGTACCCTCACCGTAACCTATCCCATACCCTAAGCCGTACCCTAACCCTAACACTAACCCTAACCCTAAACCTAACCCCTACCCTACGCCGTACCCTCACCCGTACCCTATCCCATACCCTAAGCCGTACCCTAACCCTAACCCTAACCCTAACCTATACACTACGCCGCCGTACCCTCACCCGTACCCTAACCCGTACCCTAAGCCGTACCCTAACCCTAACCCTAACCCTAACCCTAACCCTAACCCATACCCTACGCCGTACCCTAAACCGTACCCTAACCCGTATTCTAAGCCGTACCCTAACCATAACCAATACCCTACACAGTACCCTCACCCGTACCCTCACCCGTACCCTAAGCCATACCCTAACCCTAACCCTAACCCTAACCTATACACTACGCCATACCCTCACCCGTACCCTAACCCGTACCCTAAGCCGTACCCTAACCCTAACCCTAACCCTAAACTATACCCTACGCCGTAACCTCACCCATACCCTAACCCGTACCCTAAGCCGTACCCTAACCCTAACCCTAACCCTAACACTAACCCTAACCCATAGCGTACGCCATACCCTAACAGGTACCCTAACCCGTATCCTAAGCCATACCCTAACCCTAACCAATACCCTACGCAGTATCCTCACCCATACCCTCACCCGTACCCTAAGCCGTACCCTAACCCTAACCCTAACCCTAAACCTAACCCTAACCCCTACCCTATGCCATACCCTCACCTGTACCCTATCCCATAACCTAAGCCGTACCCTAACCCTAACCCTAACCCTAACCCTAACCCATAACCTACGCCGTACCCTCACCCGTACCCTAACACGTACCCTAAGACGTACCGTAACCCTAACCCTAACACTAACCCTAACCCTAACCCACACACTACGCCATACCCTAACCCGTACCCTAACACGTATCCTAAGCCGTACCCTAACCCTAACCAATACCCTACGCAGTACCCTCACCCGTACCCTCACCCGTACCCTAAGCCATACCCTAACCCTAACACTAACCCTAACCCTAACCCTAACCCTAAACTACCCTTGATTGCTTTTGCCTCTATTAGATTTCCTAAGCACTAGTGTTTTAAGGAATAGGTTAAACAGAAAATCCTAATGTGATTTTTTTATAATGTGTTTATTCTTTATCTTATCCTAGTGACTAAAATCTTCTCCATGGCTGGATCCCTAATAATATTCCTTTACGTGCTAAGTGGTATCTAGAGAGTGGGATAGGTTTAATAAATACCCTAATCCTAACGTGTACCCTAACCCTACCCCATACCCTAATCCTAACGCGTACCCTAACCCTAACCCATACCCTAACCCTAACGCGTACCCTAACCCTAACCCAAAGCCTAACCCTAACACATACGCTAATCCTAACCCGTACCCTAAACCAATCCCTAACCCTAAAACTAACCCTAACCCTAACCCTAACCCTAACCCATACGCTACGCCGTACCCTCACCCATACCCTAACCCGTATCCTAAGCCGTACCCTAATCCTAAACCTACCCCTAACCTCTACCCTACGCCGTACCCTCACCCGTACCCTAACCCGTACCCAAAGCCTTACCCTAACCCTAACCCTAACCCTCACCCATACCCAACGCCGTAACCTAACCCATATCCTAACCCGTATCCTAAGCCGTACCCTAACCCTAACCAATAACCTACGCAGTACCCTCACCAGTAACCTCACCCGTAACCTAAGCCCTACCCTAACCCTAACCCTAACCCTAACCCTAAACTACCCTTTACTGCTTTTGCCTCCATTAGATTTCCTAAACACTAGTGTTTTAAGGAACAAGTTAAAAAGAAAACCTTATGTGATTTTTTTATAATGTGTTTATTCTTTATCTTATCCTAGTGACTAAAATTTTCTCCATGGCTGAACCCCAAATAATATTCCTTTACGTGCTAAGTGGTATCTAGAGAGTGGGATAGGTTTAATAAATACCCTAATCCTAACGTGTACCCTAAACCTAACCCATACCCTAACCCTAACGCGTACCCTAACCCTAACCAAAACCCTAACCCGAACAGGTATGCTAATCCTAACCCGTACCCTAAACCAATCCCTAACCCTAAAACTAACCCTAACCCTAACCCTAACCCTAACCCTAACCCATAACCTACGCTGTACTCTCACCCGTACCCTAAACCGTATCCTAAGCCGTACCCTAACCCTAACCCTAAACCTAACCCTAACCGCTACCCTACGCCGTACCCTATCCCATACCCTAAGCGGTACCCTAAACCTAACACTAACCCTAAACCTAACCCTAACCCCTACCCTACGCCGTACCCTCACCCGTAACCTATCCCATACCCTAAGCCGTACCCTAACCCTAACACTAACCCTAACTCTAAACCTAACCCCTACCCTACGCCGTACCCTCACCCGTACCCTATCCCATACCCTAAGCCGTACCCTAACCCTAACCCTAACCCTAACCTATACACTACGCCATACCCTGACCCGTACCCTAACCCTTACCCTAAGCCGTACCCTAACCCTAACCCTAACCCTAACCTATACACTACGCCGTACCCTCACCCGTACCCTAAGCCGTATCCTAAGCCGTACCCTAACCCTAACCCTAACCCTAAACTATACCCTACGCCGTACCCTAACCCGTACCCTAACCCGTATTCTAAGCCGTAACCTAACCATAACCAATACCCTACACAGTACCCTCACCCGTACCCTCACCCGTACCCTAAGCCATACCCTAACCCTAACCCTAACCCTAACCTATACACTACACCATACCCTCACCCGTACCCTAACCCGTACCCTAAGCCGTACCCTAACCCTAACCCTAACCCTAAACCATACGCTACGCCGTACCCTCACCCGTACCCTAACCCGTATCCTAAGCCGTACCCTAACCCTAACCCTAACCCTAAACTATACCCTACGCCGTAACCTCACCCGTACCCTAACCCGTACCCTAAGCCGTACCCTAACCCTAACCCTAACCCTAACCCTAACCCTAACCCTAACCCTAACCCATACCGTACGCCATACCCTAACACGTACCCTAACCCGTATCCTAAGCCGTACCCTAACCCTAACCAATACCCTACGCAGTATCCTCACCCATTCCCTCACCCGTACCCTAAGCCGTACCCTAACCCTAACCCTAACCCTAACCCGAACCCTAACCCCTACCCTATGCCATACCCTCACCTGTACCCTATCCCATAACATAAGCCGTACCATAACCCTAACACTAATCCTAACCCTAACCCATAACCTACGCCGTACCCTCACCCGTACCCTAACCCGTATCCTAAGCCGTACCCTAACCCTAACCCTAACCCTAACCCTAACCCATAACCTACGCCGTACCCTCACCCGTACCCTAACACGTACCCTAAGACGTACCGTAACCCTAACCCTAACACTAACCCTAACCCTAACCCACACTCTACGCCGTAACCTAACCCGTACCCTAACACGTATCCTAAGCTGTACCCTAACCCTAACCAATACCCTACGCAGTACCCTCACCCGTACCCTCACCCGTACCCTAAGCCATACCCTAACCCTAACCCTAACCCTAACCCTAACCCCTACCCTACGCCGTACCATCACCCGTACCCTATCCCATACGCTAAGCCGTACCCTAACCCTAACAGTAACACTAACCCTAACCCTAACCCATAACCTACGCCATACCTTCACCCGTACCCTAACCCGTATCCTAAGACGTACCGTAACCCTAACCAATACCCTACGCAGTATCCTTACCCATACCCTCACCCGTACCCTAAGCCGAACCCTAACCCTAAACCTAACCCTAACCCTAACCCATACCCTATGCCATACCCTCACCTGTACCCTATTCCATAACCTAAGCCGTACCCTAACCCTAACCCTAACCCTAACCGTAACCCATACGCTACGCCGTACCTTCACCCGTACCCTAACCCGTATCCTAAGCCGTACCCTAACCCTAACCCTAACCCTAACACTAACCCTAACCCTAACCCTAACCCATACCCTACGCCATACCCTAACCCGTACCCTAACCCGTATCCTAAGCCGTATCCTAAACCTAACCAATACCCTACGCAGTACCCTCACCCGTACCCTCACCCGTACCCTAAGCCGTACCCTAACCCCAACCCTAACCCTAACTCTAACCGTAACCCCTACCCTACGCCGTACCCTCACCCGTACCCTATCCCATACGCTAAGCCGTACCCTAACCCTAACACTAACACTAACCCTAACCCTAACCCTAACCCTAAACCATACCCTATGCCGTACACTCACCCATAACCTAACCCGTACCCTAAGCCGTACCCTAACCCTAACCCTAACCTATACACTATGCCGTACACTCACCCGTACCCTAACCCGTACCCTAAGCCGTACCCTAACTCTAACCCTAACCCTAACCCTAACCCTTACCCATACCCTGCGCCGTACCCTAACCCATACAATAACCTGTATCCTAAGCCTTAACCTAACCCTAACCAATGACCTACACAGTACCCTCACCCGTACCCTAAGCCATACTCTAACCCTAACCCTAACACTAACCCTAATCCTAAACCCTACCCTATGCCGTACCCTCACCCATACCCTATCCCATACCCTAAGCCGTACCCTAACCCTAACACTAACCCTAACCCTAACCCTAACCATAAACTACCCTTGACTGCTTTTGCCTCCATTAGAATTCCTAAGCACGAGTGTTTTAAGGAACAGGTTAAAAAGAAAATCCTAATGTGATTTTTTTATAATGTGTTTATTCTTTATCTTATCCTAGTTACGAAAATCTTCTCCATGGCTGGACCCTAAATAATATTCCTTTACGTGCTAAGTGGTATCTAGAGAGTGGGATAGGTTTAATAAATACCCTAATCCTAACGTGTACCCTAAACCTAACCCATACCCTAACCCTAACGCGTACCCTAACCCTAACCAAAACCCTAACCCGAACAAGTATGCTAATCCTAAACCTTACCCTAAACCAATCCCTAACCCTAAAACTAACCCTAACCCTAACTCTAACCCTAACCCATAACCTACGCCGTACCCTCACCCGTACCCTAACCCGTACCCTAAGCCGTACCCTAACCCTAACCCTAACCCTAACCCTAACCCTAACCCATACCCTACGCCGTACCCTAAACCGTACCCTAACCCGTATTCTAAGCCGTACCCTAACCATAACTAATACCCTAAACAGTACCCTCACCCGTACCCTAAGCCGTACCCTAACCCTAACCCTAACCCTAACCCCTACCCTACGCCGTACCCTCACCCGTACCCTATCCCATACCCTAAGCCGTACCCTAAACCTAACACTAACCCTAACCCTAACCCTAACCCTAAACTACCCTTGATTGCTTTTGCCTCTATTAGATTTCCTAAGCACTAGTGTTTTAAGGAACAGGTTAAAAAGAAAATACTAATGTGATTTTTTTATAATGTGTTTATTCTTTATCTTATCCTAGTGACTAAAATCTTCTCCATGGCTGTATCCCTAATAATATTCGTTACGTGCTAAGTGGTATCTAGAAAGTGGGATAGGTTTAATAAATACCCTAATCCTAACGTGTACCCTAACCCTAACCCATACCCTAACCCTAACGCGTACCCTAACCCTAACCCAAAAGCTAACCCTAACACGTACGCTAATCCTAACCCGTACCCTAAACCAAACCCTAACCCTAACCCTAACCCTAACCCTTACCCTACACCGTACCCTCACCCGTACCCTAACCCGTACCCTAAGACGTACCCTAACACTAACCCTAACCCATACACTACGCCGTACCCTCACCCGTACCCTAACCCGTATCCTAAGCCGTACCCTAACCCTAACCCTAACCCTAACCCTAACCCTAACCCATACCCTACGCCATACCCTAACCCGTACACTAACCCGTATCCTAAGCCATATCCTAACCCTAACCAATACCCTACGCAGTACCCTCACCCGTACCCTCACCCGTACCCTAAGCCGTACCCTAACCCCAACCTTAACCCTAACTCTAACCCTAACCCCTACCCTACGCCGTACCCTCACCCGTACCCTATCCCATACGCTAAGCCGTACCCTAACCCTAACACTAACACTAACCCTAACCCTAACCCTAACCCATACCCTACGCCGTACCCTCACCCGTAACCTAACCCGTACCCTAAGCCGTACCCTAACCCTAACCCTAACCTATACACTACGCCGTACCCTCACCCGTACCCTAACCCGTACCCTAAGCCGTACCCTAACTCTAACCCTAACCCTAACCCTAACCCTTACCCATACCCTGCACCGTACCCTAACCCATACAATAACCTGTATCCTAAGCCTTAACCTAACCCTAACCAATGACCTACACAGTACCCTCACCCGTACCCTAAGCCATACCCTAACCCTAACCCTAACACTAACCCTAACCCTAACCCCTACCCTACGCCGTACCCTCACCCGTACCCTATCCCATACCCTAAGCCGTACCCTAACCCTAACACTAACCCTAACCCTAACCCTAACCCTAAACTACCCTTGACTGCTTTTGCCTCCATTAGATTTCCTAAGCACTAGTGTTTTAAGGAACAGGTTAAAAAGAAAATCCTAATGTGATTTTTTTATAATGTGTTTATTCTTTATCTTATCCTAGTAACGAAAATCTTCTCCATGGCTGGACCCTAAATAATATTCCTTTACGTGCTAAGTGGTATCTAGAGAGTGGGATAGGTTTAATAAATACCCTAATCCTAACGTGTACCCTAACCCTAACCCTAATGCGTACCCTAACCCTAACCCAAACCCTAACCCTAACACGTACGCTAATCCTCACCCGTACCCTAAACCAATCCCTAACCCTAAAACTAACCCTAACCCTAACCCTAACCCTAACCCATACGCTACGCCGTACCCTCACCCATACCCTAACCCGTATCCTAAGCCGTACCCTAACCCTAAACCTAACCCTAACCTCTACCCTACGCCGTACCCTCACCCGTACCCTAACCCGTACGCAAAGCCTTACCCTAACCCTAACCCTAACCCTCACCCATACCCAACGCCGTAACCTAACCCATATCCTAACCCGTATCCTAAGCCGTACCCTAACCCTAACCAATAACCTACGCAGTACCCTCACCAGTACCCTCACCGGTATCCTAAGCCCTCCCCTAACCCTAACCCTAACCCTAACCCTAAACTACCCTTTACTGCTTTTGCCTCCATTAGATTTCCTAAACACTAGTGTTTTAAGGAACAGGTTAAAAAGAAAACCTTATGTGATTTTTTTATAATGTGTTTATTCTTTATCTTATCCTAGTGACTAAAATCTTCTCCATGGCTGAACCCCAAATAATATTCCTTTACGTGCTAAGTGGTATCTAGAGAGTGGGATAGGTTTAATAAATACCCTAATCCTAAAGTGTACCCTAAACCTAACCCATACCCTAACCCTAACGCGTACCCTAACCCTAACCAAAACCCTAACCCGAACACGTATGCTAATCCTAACCCGTACCCTAAACCAATCCCTAACCCTAAAACTAACCCTAACCCTAACCCTAACCCTAACCCATAACCTACACCGTACCCTCACCCGTACCCTAACCCGTACCCTAAGCCGTACCCTAACCCTAACCCTAAAACATATGCTACGCCGTACCCTCACCCGTACCCTAACCCGTATCCTAAGCCGTACCCTAACCCTAACCCTAACCCTAAACTATACCCTACGCCGTAACCTCACCCGTACCCTAACCCGTACCCTAAGCCGTACCCTAACCCTAACCCTAACCCTAACCCTAACCCTAACCCATACCGTACGCCATACCCTAACACGTACCCTAACCCGTATCCTAAGCCGTACCCTAACCCTAACCAATACCCTACGCAGTATCCTCACCCATAGCCTCACCCGTACCCTAAGCCATACCCTAACCCTAACCCTAACACTAACCCTAACCCTAAACCCTACCCTATGCCGTACCCTCACCCATACCCTATCCCATACCCTAAGCCGTACCCTAACCCTAACACTAACCCTAACCCTAACCCTAACCCTAAACTACCCTTGACTGCTTTTGCCTCCATTAGATTTCCTAAGCACTAGTGTTTTAAGGAACAGGTTAAAAAGAAAATCCTAATGTGATTTTTTTATAATGTGTTTATTCTTTATCTTATCCTAGTAACGAAAATCTTCTCCATGGCTGGACCCTAAATAATATTCCTTTACGTGCTAAGTGGTATCTAGAGAGTGGGATAGGTTTAATAAATACCCTAATCCTAACGTGTACCCTAACCCTAACCCATACCCTAACCCTAACGCGTACCCTAACCCTAACCGAAAACCTAACCCTAACAGGTACGCTAATCCTAACCCGTACCCTAAACCAATCCCTAACCCTAAAACTAACCCTAACCCTAACCCTAACCCTAAACCTTACCCTACGCCGTACCCTCACCCGTACCCTAACCCGTACCCTAAGACGTACCCTAACCCTAACCCTAACCCATACGCTACGCCGTACCCTCACCCGTACCCTAACCCGTATCCTAAGCCGTACCCTAACCCTAACCCTAACCCTAACCCTAACCCTAACCCATACCCTACGCCATACCCTAACCCGTACCCTAACCCGTATCCTAAGCCGTATCCTAACCCTAACCAATACCCTACGCAGTACCCTCACCCGTACCCTCACCCGTACCCTAAGCCGTACCCTAACCCCAACCCTAACCCTAACTCTAACCCTAACCCCTACCCTACGCCGTACCCTCACCCGTACCCTATCCCATACGCTAAGCCGTACCCTAACCCTAACACTAACACTAACCCTAACCCTAACCCTAACCCATACCCTACGCCGTACCCTCACCCGTAACCTAACCCGTACCCAAAGCCGTACCCTAACACTAACCCTAACCTATACACTACGCCGTACCCTCACCCGTACCCTAACCCGTACCCTAAGCCGTACCCTAACTCTAACCCTAACCCTAAACCTAACCCTTACCCATACCCTGCGCCGTACCCTAACCCATACAATAACCTGTATCCTAAGCCTTAACCTAACCCTAACCAATGACCTACACAGTACCCTCACCCGTACCCTAAGCCATACCCTAACCCTAACCCTAACACTAACCCTAACCCTAAACCCTACCCTATGCCGTACCCTCACCCATACCCTATCCCATACCCTAAGCCGTACCCTAACCCTAACACTAACCCTAACCCTAACCCTAAACTACCCTTGATTGCTTTTGCCTCCATTAGATTTCCTAAGCACTAGTGTTTTAAGGAACAGGTTAAAAAGAAAATCCTAATGTGATTTTTTTATAATGTGTTTATTCTTTATCTTATCCTAGTAACGAAAATCTTCTCCATGGCTGGACCCTAAATAATATTCCTTTACGTGCTAAGTGGTATCTAGAGAGTGGGATAGGTTTAATAAATACCCTAATCCTAACGTGTACCCTAACCCTAACCCTAATGCGTACCCTAACCCTAACCCAAACCCTAACCCTAACACGTACGCTAATCCTCACCCGTACCCTAAACCAATCCCTAACCCTAAAACTAACCCTAACCCTAACCCTAACCCTAACCCATACGCTACGCCGTACCCTCACCCATACCCTAACCCGTATCCTAAGCCGTACCCTAACCCTAAACCTAACCCTAACCTCTACCCTATGCCGTACCCTCACCCGTACCCTAACCCGTACCCAAAGCCTTACCCTAACCCTAACCCTAACCCTCACCCATACCCAATGCCGTAACCTAACCCATATCCTAACCCGTATCCTAAGCCGTACCCTAACCCTAACCAATAACCTACGCAGTACCCTCACCAGTACCCTCACCGGTATCCTAAGCCCTCCCCTAACCCTAACCCTAACCCTAACCCTAAACTACCCTTTACTGCTTTTGCCTCCATTAGATTTCCTAAACACTAGTGTTTTAAGGAACAGGTTAAAAAGAAAACCTTATGTGATTTTTTTATAATGTGTTTATTCTTTATCTTATCCTAGTGACTAAAATCTTCTCCATGGCTGAACCCCAAATAATAATCCTTTACGTGCTAAGTGGTATCTAGAGAGTGGGATAGGTTTAATAAATACCCTAATCCTAAAGTGTACCCTAAACCTAACCCATACCCTAACCCTAACGCGTACCCTAACCCTAACCAAAACCCTAACCCGAACACGTATGCTAATCCTAACCCGTACCCTAAACCAATCCCTAACCCTAAAACTAACCCTAACCCTAACCCTAACCCTAACCCATAACCTACACCGTACCCTCACCCGTACCCTAACCCGTACCCTAAGCCGTACCCTAACCCTAACCCTAAAACATATGCTACGCCGTACCCTCACCCGTACCCTAACCCGTATCCTAAGCCGTACCCTAACCCTAACCCTAACCCTAAACTATACCCTACGCCGTAACCTCACCCGTACCCTAACCCGTACCCTAAGCCGTACCCTAACCCTAACCCTAACCCTAACCCTAACCCATACCGTACGCCATACCCTAACACGTACCCTAACCCGTATCCTAAGCCGTACCCTAACCCTAACCAATACCCTACGCAGTATCCTCACCCATAGCCTCACCCGTACCCTAAGCCGTACCCTAACCCTAACCCTAACCCTAACCCTAACCCTAACCCCTACCCTATGCCATACCCTCACCTGTACCCTATCCCATAACTTAAGCCGTACCATAACCCTAACACTAACCCTAACCCTAACCCATAACCTACGCCGTACCCTCACCCGTACCCTAACCCGTATCCTAAGCCGTACCCTAACCCTAACCCTAACCCTAACCCTAACCCATAACCTACGCCGTACCCTCACCCGTACCCTAACACATACCCTAAGACGTACCGTAACCCTAACCCTAACACTAACCCTAACCTTAACCCACACTCTACGCCGTACCCTAACCCGTACCCTAACACGTATCCTAAGCCGTACCCTAACCCTAACCAATACCCTACGCAGTACCCTCACCCGTACCCTCACCCGTACCCTAAGCCATACCCTAACCCTAACCCTAACCCTAACCCTAACCCCTACCCTACGCCGTACCCTCACCCATACCCTATCCCATACCCTAAGCCGTACCCTAACCCTAACACTAACCCTAACCCTAACCCTAACCCTAAACTACCCTTGATTGCTTTTGCCTGTATTAGATTTCCTAAACACTAGTGTTTTAAGGAACAGGTTAAAAAGAAAATCCTAATGTGATTTTTTTATAATGTGTTTATTCTTTATCTTATCCTAGTGACTAAAATCTTCTCCATGGCTGGATCCCTAATAATATTCCTTTACGCGCTAAGTGGTATCTAGAGAGTGGGATAGGTTTAATAAATACCCTAATCCTAACGTGTACCCTAACCCTAACCCATACCCTAACACTAACGCGTACCCTAACCCTAACCGAAAACCTAACCCTAACACGTACGCTAATCCTAACCCGTACCCTAAACCAATCCCTAACCCTAACCCTAACCCTAACCCTAAACCTTACCCTACGCCGTACCCTCACCCGTACCCTAACCCGTACCCTAAGACGTACCCTAACCCTAACCCTAACCCATACGCTACGCCGTACCCTCACCCGTACCCTAACCCGTATCCTAAGCCGTACCCTAACCCTAACCCTAACCCTAACCCTAACCCATACCCTACGCCATACCCTAACCCGTACCCTAACCCGTATCCTAAGCCGTATCCTAACCCTAACCAATACCCTACGCAGTACCCTCACCCATACCCTCACCCGTACCCTAAGCCGTACCCTAACCCCAACCCTAACCCTAACTCTAACCCTAACCCCTACCCTACGCCGTACCCTCACCCGTACCCTATCCCATACGCTAAGCCGTACCCTAACCCTAACACTAACACTAACCCTAACCCTAACCCTAACCCATACCCTACGCCGTACCCTCACCCGTAACCTAACCCGTACCCAAAGCCGTACCCTAACCCTAACCCTAACCTATACACTACGCCGTACCCTCACCCGTACCCTAACCCGTACCCTAAGCCGTACCCTAACTCTAACCCTAACCCTAACCCTAACCCTTACCCATACCCTGCGCCGTACCCTAACCCATACAATAACCTGTATCCTAAGCCTTAACCTAACCCTAACCAATGACCTACACAGTACCCTCACCCGTACCCTAAGCCATACCCTAACCCTAACCCTAACACTAACCCTAACCCTAAACCCTACCCTATGCCGTACCCTCACCCATACCCTATCCCATACCCTAAGCCGTACCCTAACCCTAACACTAACCCTAACCCTAACCCTAACCCTAAACTACCCTTGACTGCTTTTGCCTCCATTAGATTTCCTAAGCACTAGTGTTTTAAGGAACAGGTTAAAAAGAAAATCCTAATGTGATTTTTTTATAATGTGTTTATTCTTTATCTTATCCTAGTAACGAAAATCTTCTCCATGGCTGGACCCTAAATAATATTCCTTTACGTGCTAAGTGGTATCTAGAGAGTGGGATAGGTTTAATAAATACCCTAATCCTAACGTGTACCCTAACCCTAACCCTAATGCGTACCCTAACCCTAACCCAAACCCTAACCCTAACACGTACGCTAATCCTCACCCGTACCCTAAACCAATCCCTAACCCTAAAACTAACCCTAACCCTAACCCTAACCCTAACCCATACGCTACGCCGTACCCTCACCCATACCCTAACCCGTATCCTAAGCCGTACCCTAACCCTAAACCTAACCCTAACCTCTACCCTACGCCGTACCCTCACCCGTACCCTAACCCGTACCCAAAGCCTTACCCTAACCCTAACCCTAACCCTCACCCATACCCAACGCCGTAACCTAACCCATATCCTAACCCGTATCCTAAGCCGTACCCTAACCCTAACCAATAACCTACGCAGTACCCTCACCAGTACCCTCACCGGTATCCTAAGCCCTCCCCTAACCCTAACCCTAACCCTAACCCTAAACTACCCTTTACTGCTTTTGCCTCCATTAGATTTCCTAAACACTAGTGTTTTAAGGAACAGGTTAAAAAGAAAACCTTATGTGATTTTTTTATAATGTGTTTATTCTTTATCTTATCCTAGTGACTAAAATCTTCTCCATGGCTGAACCCCAAATAATATTCCTTTACGTGCTAAGTGGTATCTAGAGAGTGGGATAGGTTTAATAAATACCCTAATCCTAAAGTGTAACCTAAACCTAACCCATACCCTAACCCTAACGCGTACCCTAACCCTAACCAAAACCCTAACCCGAACACGTATGCTAATCCTAACCCGTACCCTAAACCAATCCCTAACCCTAAAACTAACCCTAACCCTAACCCTAACCCTAACCCATAACCTACACCGTACCCTCACCCGTACCCTAACCCGTACCCTAAGCCGTACCCTAACCCTAACCCTAAAACATATGCTACGCCGTACCCTCACCCGTACCCTAACCCGTATCCTAAGCCGTACACTAACCCTAACCCTAACCCTAAACTATACCCTACGCCGTAACCTCACCCGTACCCTAAGCCGTACCCTAAGCCGTACCCTAACCCTAACCCTAACCCTAACCCTAACCCTAACCCTAACCCATACCGTATGCCATACCCTAACACGTACCCTAACCCGTATCCTAAGCCGTACCCTAACCCTAACCAATACCCTACGCAGTATCCTCACCCATAGCCTCACCCGTACCCTAAGCCATACCCTAACCCTAACCCTAACACTAACCCTAACCCTAAACCCTACCCTATGCCGTACCCTCACCCATACCCTATCCCATACCCTAAGCCGTACCCTAACCCTAACACTAACCCTAACCCTAACCCTAACCCTAAACTACCCTTGACTGCTTTTGCCTCCATTAGATTTCCTAAGCACTAGTGTTTTAAGGAACAGGTTAAAAAGAAAATCCTAATGTGATTTTTTTATAATGTGTTTATTCTTTATCTTATCCTAGTAACGAAAATCTTCTCCATGGCTGGACCCTAAATAATATTCCTTTACGTGCTAAGTGGTATCTAGAGAGTGGGATAGGTTTAATAAATACCCTAATCCTAACGTGTACCCTAACCCTAACCCAAACCCTAACCCTAACACGTACGCTAATCCTCACCCGTACCCTAAACCAATCCCTAACCCTAAAACTAACCCTAACCCTAACCCTAACCCTAACCCATACGCTACGCCGTACCCTCACCCATACCCTAACCCGTATCCTAAGCCGTACCCTAACCCTAAACCTAACCCTAACCTCTACCCTATGCCGTACCCTCACCCGTACCCTAACCCGTACCCAAAGCCTTACCCTAACCCTAACCCTAACCC
Organism: Eubalaena glacialis; assembly: GCF_028564815.1. Taxonomy (NCBI): domain Eukaryota; kingdom Metazoa; phylum Chordata; class Mammalia; order Artiodactyla; family Balaenidae; genus Eubalaena; species Eubalaena glacialis. The sequence continues at coordinate 663,157 of NW_026871814.1, read as the reverse complement.
TCACCCATACCCAACGCCGTAACCTAACCCATATCCTAACCCGTATCCTAAGCCGTACCCTAACCCTAACCAATAACCTACGCAGTACCCTCACCAGTACCCTCACCGGTATCCTAAGCCCTCCCCTAACCCTAACCCTAACCCTAACCCTAAACTACCCTTTACTGCTTTTGCCTCCATTAGATTTCCTAAACACTAGTGTTTTAAGGAACAGGTTAAAAAGAAAACCTTATGTGATTTTTTTATAATGTGTTTATTCTTTATCTTATCCTAGTGACTAAAATCTTCTCCATGGCTGAACCCCAAATAATATTCCTTTACGTGCTAAGTGGTATCTAGAGAGTGGGATAGGTTTAATAAATACCCTAATCCTAAAGTGTACCCTAAACCTAACCCATACCCTAATCCTAACGCGTACCCTAACCCTAACCAAAACCCTAACCCGAACACGTATGCTAATCCTAACCCGTACCCTAAACCAATCCCTAACCCTAAAACTAACCCTAACCCTAACCCTAACCCTAACCCATAACCTACACCGTACCCTCACCCGTACCCTAACCCGTACCCTAAGCCGTACCCTAACCCTAACCCTAAAACATATGCTACGCCGTACCCTCACCCGTACCCTAACCCGTATCCTAAGCCGTACCCTAACCCTAACCCTAACCCTAAACTATACCCTACGCCGTAACCTCACCCGTACCCTAACCCCTACCCTAAGCCGTACCCTAACCCTAACCCTAACCCTAACCCTAACCCATACCGTACGCCATACCCTAACACGTACCCTAACCCGTATCCTAAGCCGTACCCTAACCCTAACCAATACCCTACGCAGTATCCTCACCCATAGCCTCACCCGTACCCTAAGCCGTACCCTAACCCTAACCCTAACCCTAACCCTAACCCTAACCCCTACCCTATGCCATACCCTCACCTGTACCCTATCCCATAACTTAAGCCGTACCATAACCCTAACACTAACCCTAACCCTAACCCATAACCTACGCCGTACCCTCACCTGTACCCTAACCCGTATCCTAAGCCGTACCCTAACCCTAACCCTAACCCTAACCCTAACCCATAACCTACGCCGTACCCTCACCCGTACCCTAACACATACCCTAAGACGTACCGTAACCCTAACCCTAACACTAACCCTAACCTTAACCCACACTCTACGCCGTACCCTAACCCGTACCCTAACACGTATCCTAAGCCGTACCCTAACCCTAACCAATACCCTACGCAGTACCCTCACCCGTACCCTCACCCGTACCCTAAGCCATACCCTAACCCTAACCCTAACCCTAACCCTAACCCCTACCCTACGCCGTACCCTCACCCATACCCTATCCCATACCCTAAGCCGTACCCTAACCCTAACACTAACCCTAACCCTAACCCTAACCCTAAACTACCCTTGATTGCTTTTGCCTGTATTAGATTTCCTAAACACTAGTGTTTTAAGGAACAGGTTAAAAAGAAAATCCTAATGTGATTTTTTTATAATGTGTTTATTCTTTATCTTATCCTAGTGACTAAAATCTTCTCCATGGCTGGATCCCTAATAATATTCCTTTACGCGCTAAGTGGTATCTAGAGAGTGGGATAGGTTTAATAAATACCCTAATCCTAACGTGTACCCTAACCCTAACCCATACCCTAACCCTAACGCGTACCCTAACCCTAACCGAAAACCTAACCCTAACACGTACGCTAATCCTAACCCGTACCCTAAACCAATCCCTAACCCTAACCCTAACCCTAACCCTAAACCTTACCCTACGCCGTACCCTCACCCGTACCCTAACCCGTACCCTAAGACGTACCCTAACCCTAACCCTAACCCATACGCTACGCCGTACCCTCACCCGTACCCTAACCCGTATCCTAAGCCGTACCCTAACCCTAACCCTAACCCTAACCCTAACCCATACCCTACACCATACCCTAACCCGTACCCTAACCCGTATCCTAAGCCGTATCCTAACCCTAACCAATACCCTACGCAGTACCCTCACCCATACCCTCACCCGTACCCTAAGCCGTACCCTAACCCCAACCCTAACCCTAACTCTAACCCTAACCCCTACCCTACGCCGTACCCTCACCCGTACCCTATCCCATACGCTAAGCCGTACCCTAACCCTAACACTAACACTAACCCTAACCCTAACCCTAACCCATACCCTACGCCGTACCCTCACCCGTAACCTAACCCGTACCCAAAGCCGTACCCTAACCCTAACCCTAACCTATACACTACGCCGTACCCTCACCCGTACCCTAACCCGTACCCTAAGCCGTACCCTAACTCTAACCCTAACCCTAACCCTAACCCTTATCCATACCCTGCGCCGTACCCTAACCCATACAATAACCTGTATCCTAAGCCTTAACCTAACCCTAACCAATGACCTACACAGTACCCTCACCCGTACCCTAAGCCATACCCTAACCCTAACCCTAACACTAACCCTAACCCTAAACCCTACCCTATGCCATACCCTCACCCATACCCTATCCCATACCCTAAGCCGTACCCTAACCCTAACACTAACCCTAACCCTAACCCTAACCCTAAACTACCCTTGACTGCTTTTGCCTCCATTAGATTTCCTAAGCACTAGTGTTTTAAGGAACAGGTTAAAAAGAAAATCCTAATGTGATTTTTTTATAATGTGTTTATTCTTTATCTTATCCTAGTAACGAAAATCTTCTCCATGGCTGGACCCTAAATAATATTCCTTTACGTGCTAAGTGGTATCTAGAGAGTGGGATAGGTTTAATAAATACCCTAATCCTAACGTGTACCCTAACCCTAACCCAAACCCTAACCCTAAAACGTACGCTAATCCTCACCCGTACCCTAAACCAATCCCTAACCCTAAAACTAACCCTAACCCTAACCCTAACCCTAACCCATACGCTACGCCGTACCCTCACCCATACCCTAACCCGTATCCTAAGCCGTACCCTAACCCTAAACCTAACCCTAACCTCTACCCTACGCCGCACCCTCACCCGTACCCTAACCCGTACCCAAAGCCTTACCCTAACCCTAACCCTAACCCTCACCCATACCCAACGCCGTAACCTAACCCATATCCTAACCCGTATCCTAAGCCGTACCCTAACCCTAACCAATAACCTACGCAGTACCCTCACCAGTACCCTCACCGGTATCCTAAGCCCTACCCTAACCCTAACCCTAACCCTAACCCTAAACTACCCTTTACTGCTTTTGCCTCCATTAGATTTCCTAAACACTAGTGTTTTAAGGAACAGGTTAAAAAGAAAACCTTATGTGATTTTTTTATAATGTGTTTATTCTTTATCTTATCCTAGTGACTAAAATCTTCTCCATGGCTGAACCCCAAATAATATTCCTTTACGTGCTAAGTGGTATCTAGAGAGTGGGATAGGTTTAATAAATACCCTAATCCTAAAGTGTACCCTAAACCTAACCCATACCCTAACCCTAACGCGTACCCTAACCCTAACCAAAACCCTAACCCGAACACGTATGCTAATCCTGACCCGTACCCTAAACCAATCCCTAACCCTAAAACTAACCCTAACCCTAACCCTAACCCTAACCCATAACCTACACCGTACCCTCACCCGTACCCTAACCCGTACCCTAAGCCGTACCCTAACCCTAACCCTAAACCATATGCTACGCCGTACCCTCACCCGTACCCTAACCCGTATCCTAAGCCGTACCCTAACCCTAACACTAACCCTAAACTATACCCTACGCCGTAACCTCACCCGTACCCTAACCCGTACCCTAAGCCGTACCCTAACCCTAACCCTAACCCTAACCCTAACCCTAACCCTAACCCATACCGTACGCCATACCCTAACACGTACCCTAACCCGTATCCTAAGCCGTACCCTAACCCTAACCAATACCCTACGCATTATCCTCACCCATAGCCTCACCCGTGCCCTAAGCCGTACCCTAACCCTAACCCTAACCCTAACCCTAACCCTAACACCTACCCTATGCCATACCCTCACCTGTACCCTATCCCATAACCTAAGCCGTACCATAACCCTAACACTAACCCTAACCCTAACCCATAACCTACGCCGTACCCTCACCCGTACCCTAACCCGTATCCTAAGCCGTACCCTAACCCTAACCCTAACCCTAACCCTAACCCATAACCTACGCCGTACCCTCACCCGTACCCTAACACGTACCCTAAGAAGTACCGTAACCCTAACCCTAACACTAACCCTAACCCTAACCCACACTCTACGCCGTACCCTAACCCGTACCCTAACACGTATCCTAAGCCGTACCCTAACCCTAAGCAATACCCTACGCAGTACCCTCACCCGTACCCTCACCCGTACCCTATCCCATACCCTAAGCCGTACCCTAACCCTAACACTAACCCTAACCCTAACCCTAACCCTAAACTACCCTTGATTGCTTTTGCCTCTATTAGATTTCCTAAGCACTAGTGTTTTAAGGAACAGGTTAAAAAGAAAATCCTAATGTGATTTTTTTATAATGTGTTTATTCTTTATCTTATCCTAGTGACTAAAATCTTCTCCATGGCTGGATCCCTAATAATATTCCTTTACGTGCTAAGTGGTATCTAGAGAGTGGGATAGGTTTAATAAATACCCTAATCCTAACGTGTACCCTAACTCTAACCCATACCCTAACCCTAACGAGTACCCTAACCCTAACCGAAAACCTAACCCTAACACGTACGCTAATCCTAACCCGTACCCTAAACCAATCCCTAACCCTAAAACTAACCCTAACCCTAACCCTAACCCTAAACCTTACCCTACGCCGTACCCTCACCCGTACCCTAACCCGTACCCTAAGACGTACCCTAACCCTAACCCTAACCCATACGCTACGCCGTACCCTCACCCGTACCCTAACCCGTATCCTAAGCCGTACCCTAACCCTAACCCTAACCCTAACCCTAACCCTAACCCATACCCTATGCCATACCCTAACCCGTACCCTAACCCGTATCCTAAGCCGTATCCTAACCCTAACCAATACCCTACGCAGTACCCTCACCCGTACCCTCACCCGTACCCTAAGCCGTACCCTAACCCCAACCCTAACCCTAACTCTAACCCTAACCCATACCCTACGCCGTACCCTCACCCGTAACCTAACCCGTACCCAAAGCCGTACCCTAACCCTAACCCTAACCTATACACTACGCCGTACCCTCACCCGTACCCTAACCCGTACCCTAAGCCGTACCCTAACTCTAACCCTAACCCTAACCCTAACCCTTACCCATACCCTGCGCCGTACCCTAACCCATACAATAACCTGTATCCTAAGCCTTAACCTAACCCTAACCAATGACCTACACAGTACCCTCACCCGTACCCTAAGCCATACCCTAACCCTAACCCTAACACTAACCCTAACCCTAAACCCTACCCTATGCCGTACCCTCACCCATACCCTATCCCATACCCTAAGCCGTACCCTAACCCTAACACTAACCCTAACCCTAACCCTAACCCTAAACTACCCTTGATTGCTTTTGCCTGTATTAGATTTCCTAAACACTAGTGTTTTAAGGAACAGGTTAAAAAGAAAATCCTAATGTGATTTTTTTATAATGTGTTTATTCTTTATCTTATCCTAGTGACTAAAATCTTCTCCATGGCTGGATCCCTAATAATATTCCTTTACGTGCTAAGTGGTATCTAGAGAGTGGGATAGGTTTAATAAATACCCTAATCCTAACGTGTACCCTAACCCTAACCCATACCCTAACCCTAACGCATACCCTAACCCTAACCGAAAACCTAACCCTAACACGTACGCTAATCCTAACCCGTACCCTAAACCAATCCCTAACCCTAAAACTAACCCTAACCCTAACCCTAACCCTAAACCTTACCCTACGCCGTACCCTCACCCGTCCCCTAACCCGTACCCTAAGACGTACCCTAACCCTAACCCTAACCCATACGCTACGCCGTACCCTCACCCGTACCCTAACCCGTATCCTAAGCCGTACCCTAACCCTAACCCTAACCCTAACCCTAACCCTAACCCATACCCTACGCCATACCCTAACCCGTACCCTAACCCGTACCCTAACCCTAACCTTAACCCTAACCCTAACTCTAACCCATACCCTACGCCATACCCTAACCCGTACCCTAACCCGTATCCTAAGCCGTATCCTAACCCTAACCAATACCCTACGCAGTACCCTCACCCGTACCCTCACCCGTACCCTAAGCCGTACCCTAACCCCAACCCTAACCCTAACTCTAACCCTAACCCCTACCCTACGCCGTACCCTCACCCGTACCCTATCCCATACGCTAAGCCGTACCCTAACCCTAACACTAACACTAACCCTAACCCTAACCCTAACCCATACCCTACGCCGTACCCTCACCCGTATCCTAACCCGTACCCAAAGCCGTACCCTAACCCTAACCCTAACCTATACACTACGCCGTACCCTCACCCGTACCCTAACCCGTACCCTAAGCCGTACCCTAACTCTAACCCTAACCCTTACCCATACCCTGCGCCGTACCCTAACCCATACAATAACCTGTATCCTAAGCCTTAACCTAACCCTAACCAATGACCTACACAGTACCCTCACCCGTACCCTAAGCCATACCCTAACCCTAACCCTAACACTAACCCTAACCCTAAACCCTACCCTATGCCGTACCCTCACCCATACCCTATCCCATACCCTAAGCCGTACCCTAACCCTAACACTAACCCTAACCCTAACCCTAACCCTAAACTACCCTTGACTGCTTTTGCCTCCATTAGATTTCCTAAGCACTAGTGTTTTAAGGAACAGGTTAAAAAGAAAATCCTAATGTGATTTTTTTATAATGTGTTTATTCTTTATCTTATCCTAGTGACGAAAATATTCTCCATGGCTGGACCCTAAATAATATTCCTTTACGTGCTAAGTGGTATCTAGAGAGTGGGATAGGTTTAATAAATACCCTAATCCTAACGTGTACCCTAACCCTAACCCATACCCTAACCCTAATGCATACCCTAACTCTAACCCAAACCCTAACCCTAACACGTACGCTAATCCTAACCCGTACCCTAAACCAATCCCTAACCCTAAAACTAACCCTAACCCTAACCCTAACCCTAACCCATACGCTACGCCGTACCCTCACCCATACCCTAACCCGTATCCTAAGCCGTACCCTAATCCTAAACCTAACCCTAACCTCTACCCTACGCCGTACCCTCCCCCGTACCCTAACCCGTACCCAAAGCCTTACCCTAACCCTACCCCTAACCCTCACCCATACCCAATGCCGTAACCTAACCCATATCCTAACCCGTATCCTAAGCCGTACCCTAACCCTAACCAATAACCTACGCAGTACCCTCACCAGTACCCTCACCCGTATCCTAAGCCCTACCCTAACCCTAACCCTAACCCTAACCCTAAAATACCCTTTACTGCTTTTGCCTCCATTAGATTTCCTAAACACTAGTGTTTTAAGGAACAGGTTAAAAAGAAAACCTTATGTGATTTTTTTATAATGTGTTTATTCTTTATCTTATCCTAGTGACTAAAATCTTCTCCATGGCTGAACCCCAAATAATATTCCTTTACGTGCTAAGTGGTATCTAGAGAGTGGGATAGGTTTAATAAATACCCTAATCCTAAAGTGTACCCTAAACCTAACCCATACCCTAACCCTAACGCGTACCCTAACCCTAACCAAAACCCTAACCCGAACAGGTATGCTAATCCTAACCCGTACCCTAAACCAATCCCTAACCCTAAAACTAACCCTAACCCTAACCCTAACCCATAACCTACACCGTACCCTCACCCGTACCCTAACCCGTACCCTAAGCCGTACCCTAACCCTAACCCTAACCCTAAACTATACCCTACGCCGTAACCTCACCCGTACCCTAACCCGTACCCTAAGCCGTACCCTAACCCTAACCCTAACCCTAACCCTGACCCTAACCCTAACCCATACCGTACGCCATACCCTAACACGTACCCTAACCCGTATCCTAAGCCGTACCCTAACCCTAACCAATATCCTACGCAGTATCCTCACCCATACCCTCACCCGTACCCTAAGCCATACCCTAACCCTAACCCTAACCCTAACCCCTACCCTATGCCATACCCTCAGCTGTACCCTATCCCATAACCTAAGCCGTACCATAACCCTAACACTAACCCTAACCCTAACCCATAACCTACGCCGTACCCTCACCCGTACCCTAACCCGTATCCTAAGCCATACCCTAACCCTAACCCTAACCCTAACCCTAACCCATAACCTACGCCGTACCCTCACCCGTACCCTAACACGTACCCTAAGACGTACCGTAACCCTAACCCTAACACTAACCCTAACCCTAACCCACACTCTACGCCGTACCCTAACCCGTACCCTAACACGTATCCTAAGCCGTACCCTAACCCTAACCAATACCCTACGCAGTACCCTCACCCGTACCCTCACCCGTACCCTAAACCATACCCTAACCATAACCCTAACCCTAAACCTAACCCCTACCCTACGCCGTACCCTCACCCGTACCCTATCCCATACCCTAAGCCGTACCCTAACCCTAACACTAACCCTAACCCTAACCCTAACCCTAAACTACCCTTGATGGCTTTTGCCTCTATTAGATTTCCTAAGCACTAGTGTTTTAAGGAACAGCTTAAAAAGAAAATCCTAATGTGATTTTTTTATAATGTGTTTATTCTTTATCTTATCCTAGTGACTAAAATCTTCTCCATGGCTGGATCCCTAATAATATTCCTTTACGTGCTAATTGGTATCTAGAGAGTGGGATAGGTTTAATAAATACCCTAATCCTAACGTGTACCCTAACCCTAACCCATACCCTAACCCTAACGCGTACCCTAACCCTAACCCAAAACCTAACCCTAACACGTACGCTAATCCTAACCCGTACCCTAAACCAAACCCTAACCCTAAAACTAACCCTAACCCTAACCCTAACCCTAAACCTTACCCTACGCCGTACCCTCACCCGTACCCTAACCCGTAGCCTAAGACGTACACTAACCCTAAACCTTACCCTAACCTCTACCCTACGCCGTACCCTCACCCGTACCCTAACCCGTACCCTAAGCCGTACCCTAACCCTAACCCTAACCCTAACCCATACGCTATGCCGCACCCTCACCCATACCCTAACCCGTATCCTAAGCCGTACCCTAACCCTAACCCTAATCCTAACCGCTACCCTACGCCATACCCTATCCCATACCCTAAGCGGTACCCTAAACCTAACACTAACCCTAAACCTAACCCTAACACCTACCCTACGCCGTACCCTCACCGTAACCTATCCCATACCCTAAGCCGTACCCTAACCCTAACACTAACCCTAACCCTAAACCTAACCCCTACCCTACGCCGTACCCTCACCCGTACCCTATCCCATACCCTAAGCCGTACCCTAACCCTAACCCTAACCCTAACCTATACACTACGCCGCCGTACCCTCACCCGTACCCTAACCCGTACCCTAAGCCGTACCCTAACCCTAACCCTAACCCTAACCCTAACCCTAACCCATACCCTACGCCGTACCCTAAACCGTACCCTAACCCGTATTCTAAGCCGTACCCTAACCATAACCAATACCCTACACAGTACCCTCACCCGTACCCTCACCCGTACCCTAAGCCATACCCTAACCCTAACCCTAACCCTAACCTATACACTACGCCATACCCTCACCCGTACCCTAACCCGTACCCTAAGCCGTACCCTAACCCTAACCCTAACCCTAAACTATACCCTACGCCGTAACCTCACCCATACCCTAACCCGTACCCTAAGCCGTACCCTAACCCTAACCCTAACCCTAACACTAACCCTAACCCATAGCGTACGCCATACCCTAACAGGTACCCTAACCCGTATCCTAAGCCATACCCTAACCCTAACCAATACCCTACGCAGTATCCTCACCCATACCCTCACCCGTACCCTAAGCCGTACCCTAACCCTAACCCTAACCCTAAACCTAACCCTAACCCCTACCCTATGCCATACCCTCACCTGTACCCTATCCCATAACCTAAGCCGTACCCTAACCCTAACCCTAACCCTAACCCTAACCCATAACCTACGCCGTACCCTCACCCGTACCCTAACACGTACCCTAAGACGTACCGTAACCCTAACCCTAACACTAACCCTAACCCTAACCCACACACTACGCCATACCCTAACCCGTACCCTAACACGTATCCTAAGCCGTACCCTAACCCTAACCAATACCCTACGCAGTACCCTCACCCGTACCCTCACCCGTACCCTAAGCCATACCCTAACCCTAACACTAACCCTAACCCTAACCCTAACCCTAAACTACCCTTGATTGCTTTTGCCTCTATTAGATTTCCTAAGCACTAGTGTTTTAAGGAATAGGTTAAACAGAAAATCCTAATGTGATTTTTTTATAATGTGTTTATTCTTTATCTTATCCTAGTGACTAAAATCTTCTCCATGGCTGGATCCCTAATAATATTCCTTTACGTGCTAAGTGGTATCTAGAGAGTGGGATAGGTTTAATAAATACCCTAATCCTAACGTGTACCCTAACCCTACCCCATACCCTAATCCTAACGCGTAACCTAACCCTAACCCATACCCTAACCCTAACGCGTACCCTAACCCTAACCCAAAGCCTAACCCTAACACATACGCTAATCCTAACCCGTACCCTAAACCAATCCCTAACCCTAAAACTAACCCTAACCCTAACCCTAACCCTAACCCATACGCTACGCCGTACCCTCACCCATACCCTAACCCGTATCCTAAGCCGTACCCTAATCCTAAACCTACCCCTAACCTCTACCCTACGCCGTACCCTCACCCGTACCCTAACCCGTACCCAAAGCCTTACCCTAACCCTAACCCTAACCCTCACCCATACCCAACGCCGTAACCTAACCCATATCCTAACCCGTATCCTAAGCCGTACCCTAACCCTAACCAATAACCTACGCAGTACCCTCACCAGTAACCTCACCCGTAACCTAAGCCCTACCCTAACCCTAACCCTAACCCTAACCCTAAACTACCCTTTACTGCTTTTGCCTCCATTAGATTTCCTAAACACTAGTGTTTTAAGGAACAAGTTAAAAAGAAAACCTTATGTGATTTTTTTATAATGTGTTTATTCTTTATCTTATCCTAGTGACTAAAATTTTCTCCATGGCTGAACCCCAAATAATATTCCTTTACGTGCTAAGTGGTATCTAGAGAGTGGGATAGGTTTAATAAATACCCTAATCCTAACGTGTACCCTAAACCTAACCCATACCCTAACCCTAACGCGTACCCTAACCCTAACCAAAACCCTAACCCGAACAAGTATGCTAATCCTAACCCGTACCCTAAACCAATCCCTAACCCTAAAACTAACCCTAACCCTAACCCTAACCCTAACCCTAACCCATAACCTACGCCGTACTCTCACCCGTACCCTAAACCGTATCCTAAGCCGTACCCTAACCCTAACCCTAAACCTAACCCTAACCGCTACCCTACGCCGTACCCTATCCCATACCCTAAGCGGTACCCTAAACCTAACACTAACCCTAAACCTAACCCTAACCCCTACCCTACGCCGTACCCTCACCCGTAACCTATCCCATACCCTAAGCCGTACCCTAACCCTAACACTAACCCTAACTCTAAACCTAACCCCTACCCTACGCCGTACCCTCACCCGTACCCTATCCCATACCCTAAGCCGTACCCTAACCCTAACCCTAACCCTAACCTATACACTACGCCATACCCTGACCCGTACCCTAACCCTTACCCTAAGCCGTACCCTAACCCTAACCCTAACCCTAACCTATACACTACGCCGTACCCTCACCCGTACCCTAAGCCGTATCCTAAGCCGTACCCTAACCCTAACCCTAACCCTAAACTATACCCTACGCCGTACCCTAACCCGTACCCTAACCCGTATTCTAAGCCGTAACCTAACCATAACCAATACCCTACACAGTACCCTCACCCGTACCCTCACCCGTACCCTAAGCCATACCCTAACCCTAACCCTAACCCTAACCTATACACTACACCATACCCTCACCCGTACCCTAACCCGTACCCTAAGCCGTACCCTAACCCTAACCCTAACCCTAAACCATACGCTACGCCGTACCCTCACCCGTACCCTAACCCGTATCCTAAGCCGTACCCTAACCCTAACCCTAACCCTAAACTATACCCTACGCCGTAACCTCACCCGTACCCTAACCCGTACCCTAAGCCGTACCCTAACCCTAACCCTAACCCTAACCCTAACCCTAACCCTAACCCTAACCCATACCGTACGCCATACCCTAACACGTACCCTAACCCGTATCCTAAGCCGTACCCTAACCCTAACCAATACCCTACGCAGTATCCTCACCCATTCCCTCACCCGTACCCTAAGCCGTACCCTAACCCTAACCCTAACCCTAACCCGAACCCTAACCCCTACCCTATGCCATACCCTCACCTGTACCCTATCCCATAACCTAAGCCGTACCATAACCCTAACACTAATCCTAACCCTAACCCATAACCTACGCCGTACCCTCACCCGTACCCTAACCCGTATCCTAAGCCGTACCCTAACCCTAACCCTAACCCTAACCCTAACCCATAACCTACGCCGTACCCTCACCCGTACCCTAACACGTACCCTAAGACGTACCGTAACCCTAACCCTAACACTAACCCTAACCCTAACCCACACTCTACGCCGTAACCTAACCCGTACCCTAACACGTATCCTAAGCTGTACCCTAACCCTAACCAATACCCTACGCAGTACCCTCACCCGTACCCTCACCCGTACCCTAAGCCATACCCTAACCCTAACCCTAACCCTAACCCTAACCCCTACCCTACGCCGTACCATCACCCGTACCCTATCCCATACGCTAAGCCGTACCCTAACCCTAACAGTAACACTAACCCTAACCCTAACCCATAACCTACGCCATACCTTCACCCGTACCCTAACCCGTATCCTAAGACGTACCGTAACCCTAACCAATACCCTACGCAGTATCCTTACCCATACCCTCACCCGTACCCTAAGCCGAACCCTAACCCTAAACCTAACCCTAACCCTAACCCATACCCTATGCCATACCCTCACCTGTACCCTATTCCATAACCTAAGCCGTACCCTAACCCTAACCCTAACCCTAACCGTAACCCATACGCTACGCCGTACCTTCACCCGTACCCTAACCCGTATCCTAAGCCGTACCCTAACCCTAACCCTAACCCTAACACTAACCCTAACCCTAACCCTAACCCATACCCAACGCCATACTCTAACCCGTACCCTAACCCGTATCCTAAGCCGTATCCTAAACCTAACCAATACCCTACGCAGTACCCTCACCCGTACCCTCACCCGTACCCTAAGCCGTACCCTAACCCCAACCCTAACCCTAACTCTAACCGTAACCCCTACCCTACGCCGTACCCTCACCCGTACCCTATCCCATACGCTAAGCCGTACCCTAACCCTAACACTAACACTAACCCTAACCCTAACCCTAACCCTAAACCATACCCTATGCCGTACACTCACCCATAACCTAACCCGTACCCTAAGCCGTACCCTAACCCTAACCCTAACCTATACACTATGCCGTACACTCACCCGTACCCTAACCCGTACCCTAAGCCGTACCCTAACTCTAACCCTAACCCTAACCCTAACCCTTACCCATACCCTGCGCCGTACCCTAACCCATACAATAACCTGTATCCTAAGCCTTAACCTAACCCTAACCAATGACCTACACAGTACCCTCACCCGTACTCTAAGCCATACTCTAACCCTAACCCTAACACTAACCCTAATCCTAAACCCTACCCTATGCCGTACCCTCACCCATACCCTATCCCATACCCTAAGCCGTACCCTAACCCTAACACTAACCCTAACCCTAACCCTAACCCTAAACTACCCTTGACTGCTTTTGCCTCCATTAGAATTCCTAAGCACGAGTGTTTTAAGGAACAGGTTAAAAAGAAAATCCTAATGTGATTTTTTTATAATGTGTTTATTCTTTATCTTATCCTAGTTACGAAAATCTTCTCCATGGCTGGACCCTAAATAATATTCCTTTACGTGCTAAGTGGTATCTAGAGAGTGGGATAGGTTTAATAAATACCCTAATCCTAACGTGTACCCTAAACCTAACCCATACCCTAACCCTAACGCGTACCCTAACCCTAACCAAAACCCTAACCCGAACAAGTATGCTAATCCTAAACCTTACCCTAAACCAATCCCTAACCCTAAAACTAACCCTAACCCTAACTCTAACCCTAACCCATAACCTACGCCGTACCCTCACCCGTACCCTAACCCGTACCCTAAGCCGTACCCTAACCCTAACCCTAACCCTAACCCTAACCCTAACCCATACCCTACGCCGTACCCTAAACCGTACCCTAACCCGTATTCTAAGCCGTACCCTAACCATAACCAATACCCTAAACAGTACCCTCACCCGTACCCTAAGCCGTACCCTAACCCTAACCCTAACCCTAACCCCTACCCTACGCCGTACCCTCACCCGTACCCTATCCCATACCCTAAGCCGTACCCTAAACCTAACACTAACCCTAACCCTAACCCTAACCCTAAACTACCCTTGATTGCTTTTGCCTCTATTAGATTTCCTAAGCACTAGTGTTTTAAGGAACAGGTTAAAAAGAAAATACTAATGTGATTTTTTTATAATGTGTTTATTCTTTATCTTATCCTAGTGACTAAAATCTTCTCCATGGCTGTATCCCTAATAATATTCGTTACGTGCTAAGTGGTATCTAGAAAGTGGGATAGGTTTAATAAATACCCTAATCCTAACGTGTACCCTAACCCTAACCCATACCCTAACCCTAACGCGTACCCTAACCCTAACCCAAAAGCTAACCCTAACACGTACGCTAATCCTAACCCGTACCCTAAACCAAACCCTAACCCTAACCCTAACCCTAACCCTTACCCTACACCGTACCCTCACCCGTACCCTAACCCGTACCCTAAGACGTACCCTAACACTAACCCTAACCCATACACTACGCCGTACCCTCACCCGTACCCTAACCCGTATCCTAAGCCGTACCCTAACCCTAACCCTAACCCTAACCCTAACCCTAACCCATACCCTACGCCATACCCTAACCCGTACACTAACCCGTATCCTAAGCCATATCCTAACCCTAACCAATACCCTACGCAGTACCCTCACCCGTACCCTCACCCGTACCCTAAGCCGTACCCTAACCCCAACCCTAACCCTAACTCTAACCCTAACCCCTACCCTACGCCGTACCCTCACCCGTACCCTATCCCATACGCTAAGCCGTACCCTAACCCTAACACTAACACTAACCCTAACCCTAACCCTAACCCATACCCTACGCCGTACCCTCACCCGTAACCTAACCCGTACCCTAAGCCGTACCCTAACCCTAACCCTAACCTATACACTACGCCGTACCCTCACCCGTACCCTAACCCGTACCCTAAGCCGTACCCTAACTCTAACCCTAACCCTAACCCTAACCCTTACCCATACCCTGCACCGTACCCTAACCCATACAATAACCTGTATCCTAAGCCTTAACCTAACCCTAACCAATGACCTACACAGTACCCTCACCCGTACCCTAAGCCATACCCTAACCCTAACCCTAACACTAACCCTAACCCTAACCCCTACCCTACGCCGTACCCTCACCCGTACCCTATCCCATACCCTAAGCCGTACCCTAACCCTAACACTAACCCTAACCCTAACCCTAACCCTAAACTACCCTTGACTGCTTTTGCCTCCATTAGATTTCCTAAGCACTAGTGTTTTAAGGAACAGGTTAAAAAGAAAATCCTAATGTGATTTTTTTATAATGTGTTTATTCTTTATCTTATCCTAGTAACGAAAATCTTCTCCATGGCTGGACCCTAAATAATATTCCTTTACGTGCTAAGTGGTATCTAGAGAGTGGGATAGGTTTAATAAATACCCTAATCCTAACGTGTACCCTAACCCTAACCCTAATGCGTACCCTAACCCTAACCCAAACCCTAACCCTAACACGTACGCTAATCCTCACCCGTACCCTAAACCAATCCCTAACCCTAAAACTAACCCTAACCCTAACCCTAACCCTAACCCATACGCTACGCCGTACCCTCACCCATACCCTAACCCGTATCCTAAGCCGTACCCTAACCCTAAACCTAACCCTAACCTCTACCCTACGCCGTACCCTCACCCGTACCCTAACCCGTACGCAAAGCCTTACCCTAACCCTAACCCTAACCCTCACCCATACCCAACGCCGTAACCTAACCCATATCCTAACCCGTATCCTAAGCCGTACCCTAACCCTAACCAATAACCTACGCAGTACCCTCACCAGTACCCTCACCGGTATCCTAAGCCCTCCCCTAACCCTAACCCTAACCCTAACCCTAAACTACCCTTTACTGCTTTTGCCTCCATTAGATTTCCTAAACACTAGTGTTTTAAGGAACAGGTTAAAAAGAAAACCTTATGTGATTTTTTTATAATGTGTTTATTCTTTATCTTATCCTAGTGACTAAAATCTTCTCCATGGCTGAACCCCAAATAATATTCCTTTACGTGCTAAGTGGTATCTAGAGAGTGGGATAGGTTTAATAAATACCCTAATCCTAAAGTGTACCCTAAACCTAACCCATACCCTAACCCTAACGCGTACCCTAACCCTAACCAAAACCCTAACCCGAACACGTATGCTAATCCTAACCCGTACCCTAAACCAATCCCTAACCCTAAAACTAACCCTAACCCTAACCCTAACCCTAACCCATAACCTACACCGTACCCTCACCCGTACCCTAACCCGTACCCTAAGCCGTACCCTAACCCTAACCCTAAAACATATGCTACGCCGTACCCTCACCCGTACCCTAACCCGTATCCTAAGCCGTACCCTAACCCTAACCCTAACCCTAAACTATACCCTACGCCGTAACCTCACCCGTACCCTAACCCGTACCCTAAGCCGTACCCTAACCCTAACCCTAACCCTAACCCTAACCCTAACCCATACCGTACGCCATACCCTAACACGTACCCTAACCCGTATCCTAAGCCGTACCCTAACCCTAACCAATACCCTACGCAGTATCCTCACCCATAGCCTCACCCGTACCCTAAGCCATACCCTAACCCTAACCCTAACACTAACCCTAACCCTAAACCCTACCCTATGCCGTACCCTCACCCATACCCTATCCCATACCCTAAGCCGTACCCTAACCCTAACACTAACCCTAACCCTAACCCTAACCCTAAACTACCCTTGACTGCTTTTGCCTCCATTAGATTTCCTAAGCACTAGTGTTTTAAGGAACAGGTTAAAAAGAAAATCCTAATGTGATTTTTTTATAATGTGTTTATTCTTTATCTTATCCTAGTAACGAAAATCTTCTCCATGGCTGGACCCTAAATAATATTCCTTTACGTGCTAAGTGGTATCTAGAGAGTGGGATAGGTTTAATAAATACCCTAATCCTAACGTGTACCCTAACCCTAACCCATACCCTAACCCTAACGCGTACCCTAACCCTAACCGAAAACCTAACCCTAACAGGTACGCTAATCCTAACCCGTACCCTAAACCAATCCCTAACCCTAAAACTAACCCTAACCCTAACCCTAACCCTAAACCTTACCCTACGCCGTACCCTCACCCGTACCCTAACCCGTACCCTAAGACGTACCCTAACCCTAACCCTAACCCATACGCTACGCCGTACCCTCACCCGTACCCTAACCCGTATCCTAAGCCGTACCCTAACCCTAACCCTAACCCTAACCCTAACCCTAACCCATACCCTACGCCATACCCTAACCCATACCCTAACCCGTATCCTAAGCCGTATCCTAACCCTAACCAATACCCTACGCAGTACCCTCACCCGTACCCTCACCCGTACCCTAAGCCGTACCCTAACCCCAACCCTAACCCTAACTCTAACCCTAACCCCTACCCTACGCCGTACCCTCACCCGTACCCTATCCCATACGCTAAGCCGTACCCTAACCCTAACACTAACACTAACCCTAACCCTAACCCTAACCCATACCCTACGCCGTACCCTCACCCGTAACCTAACCCGTACCCAAAGCCGTACCCTAACACTAACCCTAACCTATACACTACGCCGTACCCTCACCCGTACCCTAACCCGTACCCTAAGCCGTACCCTAACTCTAACCCTAACCCTAACCCTAACCCTTACCCATACCCTGCGCCGTACCCTAACCCATACAATAACCTGTATCCTAAGCCTTAACCTAACCCTAACCAATGACCTACACAGTACCCTCACCCGTACCCTAAGCCATACCCTAACCCTAACCCTAACACTAACCCTAACCCTAAACCCTACCCTATGCCGTACCCTCACCCATACCCTATCCCATACCCTAAGCCATACCCTAACCCTAACACTAACCCTAACCCTAACCCTAAACTACCCTTGATTGCTTTTGCCTCCATTAGATTTCCTAAGCACTAGTGTTTTAAGGAACAGGTTAAAAAGAAAATCCTAATGTGATTTTTTTATAATGTGTTTATTCTTTATCTTATCCTAGTAACGAAAATCTTCTCCATGGCTGGACCCTAAATAATATTCCTTTACGTGCTAAGTGGTATCTAGAGAGTGGGATAGGTTTAATAAATACCCTAATCCTAACGTGTACCCTAACCCTAACCCTAATGCGTACCCTAACCCTAACCCAAACCCTAACCCTAACACGTACGCTAATCCTCACCCGTACCCTAAACCAATCCCTAACCCTAAAACTAACCCTAACCCTAACCCTAACCCTAACCCATACGCTACGCCGTACCCTCACCCATACCCTAACCCGTATCCTAAGCCGTACCCTAACCCTAAACCTAACCCTAACCTCTACCCTATGCCGTACCCTCACCCGTACCCTAACCCGTACCCAAAGCCTTACCCTAACCCTAACCCTAACCCTCACCCATACCCAACGCCGTAACCTAACCCATATCCTAACCCGTATCCTAAGCCGTACCCTAACCCTAACCAATAACCTACGCAGTACCCTCACCAGTACCCTCACCGGTATCCTAAGCCCTCCCCTAACCCTAACCCTAACCCTAACCCTAAACTACCCTTTACTGCTTTTGCCTCCATTAGATTTCCTAAACACTAGTGTTTTAAGGAACAGGTTAAAAAGAAAACCTTATGTGATTTTTTTATAATGTGTTTATTCTTTATCTTATCCTAGTGACTAAAATCTTCTCCATGGCTGAACCCCAAATAATAATCCTTTACGGGCTAAGTGGTATCTAGAGAGTGGGATAGGTTTAATAAATACCCTAATCCTAAAGTGTACCCTAAACCTAACCCATACCCTAACCCTAACGCGTACCCTAACCCTAACCAAAACCCTAACCCGAACACGTATGCTAATCCTAACCCGTACCCTAAACCAATCCCTAACCCTAAAACTAACCCTAACCCTAACCCTAACCCTAACCCATAACCTACACCGTACCCTCACCCGTACCCTAACCCGTACCCTAAGCCGTACCCTAACCCTAACCCTAAAACATATGCTACGCCGTACCCTCACCCGTACCCTAACCCGTATCCTAAGCCGTACCCTAACCCTAACCCTAACCCTAAACTATACCCTACGCCGTAACCTCACCCGTACCCTAACCCGTACCCTAAGCCGTACCCTAACCCTAACCCTAACCCTAACCCTAACCCATACCGTACGCCATACCCTAACACGTACCCTAACCCGTATCCTAAGCCGTACCCTAACCCTAACCAATACCCTACGCAGTATCCTCACCCATAGCCTCACCCGTACCCTAAGCCGTACCCTAACCCTAACCCTAACCCTAACCCTAACCCTAACCCCTACCCTATGCCATACCCTCACCTGTACCCTATCCCATAACTTAAGCCGTACCATAACCCTAACACTAACCCTAACCCTAACCCATAACCTACGCCGTACCCTCACCCGTACCCTAACCCGTATCCTAAGCCGTACCCTAACCCTAACCCTAACCCTAACCCTAACCCATAACCTACGCCGTACCCTCACCCGTACCCTAACACATACCCTAAGACGTACCGTAACCCTAACCCTAACACTAACCCTAACCTTAACCCACACTCTACGCCGTACCCTAACCCGTACCCTAACACGTATCCTAAGCCGTACCCTAACCCTAACCAATACCCTACGCAGTACCCTCACCCGTACCCTCACCCGTACCCTAAGCCATACCCTAACCCTAACCCTAACCCTAACCCTAACCCCTACCCTACGCCGTACCCTCACCCATACCCTATCCCATACCCTAAGCCGTACCCTAACCCTAACACTAACCCTAACCCTAACCCTAACCCTAAACTACCCTTGATTGCTTTTGCCTGTATTAGATTTCCTAAACACTAGTGTTTTAAGGAACAGGTTAAAAAGAAAATCCTAATGTGATTTTTTTATAATGTGTTTATTCTTTATCTTATCCTAGTGACTAAAATCTTCTCCATGGCTGGATCCCTAATAATATTCCTTTACGCGCTAAGTGGTATCTAGAGAGTGGGATAGGTTTAATAAATACCCTAATCCTAACGTGTACCCTAACCCTAACCCATACCCTAACCCTAACGCGTACCCTAACCCTAACCGAAAACCTAACCCTAACACGTACGCTAATCCTAAACCGTACCCTAAACCAATCCCTAACCCTAACCCTAACCCTAACCCTAAACCTTACCCTACGCCGTACCCTCACCCGTACCCTAACCCGTACCCTAAGACGTACCCTAACCCTAACCCTAACCCATACGCTACGCCGTACCCTCACCCGTACCCTAACCCGTATCCTAAGCCGTACCCTAACCCTAACCCTAACCCTAACCCTAACCCATACCCTACGCCATACCCTAACCCGTACCCTAACCCGTATCCTAAGCCGTATCCTAACCCTAACCAATACCCTACGCAGTACCCTCACCCATACCCTCACCCGTACCCTAAGCCGTACCCTAACCCCAACCCTAACCCTAACTCTAACCCTAACCCCTACCCTACGCCGTACCCTCACCCGTACCCTATCCCATACGCTAAGCCGTACCCTAACCCTAACACTAACACTAACCCTAACCCTAACCCTAACCCATACCCTACGCCGTACCCTCACCCGTAACCTAACCCGTACCCAAAGCCGTACCCTAACCCTAACCCTAACCTATACACTACGCCGTACCCTCACCCGTACCCTAACCCGTACCCTAAGCCGTACCCTAACTCTAACCCTAACCCTAACCCTAACCCTTACCCATACCCTGCGCCGTACCCTAACCCATACAATAACCTGTATCCTAAGCCTTAACCTAACCCTAACCAATGACCTACACAGTACCCTCACCCGTACCCTAAGCCATACCCTAACCCTAACCCTAACACTAACCCTAACCCTAAACCCTACCCTATGCCGTACCCTCACCCATACCCTATCCCATACCCTAAGCCGTACCCTAACCCTAACACTAACCCTAACCCTAACCCTAACCCTAAACTACCCTTGACTGCTTTTGCCTCCATTAGATTTCCTAAGCACTAGTGTTTTAAGGAACAGGTTAAAAAGAAAATCCTAATGTGATTTTTTTATAATGTGTTTATTCTTTATCTTATCCTAGTAACGAAAATCTTCTCCATGGCTGGACCCTAAATAATATTCCTTTACGTGCTAAGTGGTATCTAGAGAGTGGGATAGGTTTAATAAATACCCTAATCCTAACGTGTACCCTAACCCTAACCCTAATGCGTACCCTAACCCTAACCCAAACCCTAACCCTAACACGTACGCTAATCCTCACCCGTACCCTAAACCAATCCCTAACCCTAAAACTAACCCTAACCCTAACCCTAACCCTAACCCATACGCTACGCCGTACCCTCACCCATACCCTAACCCGTATCCTAAGCCGTACCCTAACCCTAAACCTAACCCTAACCTCTACCCTATGCCGTACCCTCACCCGTACCCTAACCCGTACCCAAAGCCTTACCCTAACCCTAACCCTAACCCTCACCCATACCCAACGCCGTAACCTAACCCATATCCTAACCCGTATCCTAAGCCGTACCCTAACCCTAACCAATAACCTACGCAGTACCCTCACCAGTACCCTCACCGGTATCCTAAGCCCTCCCCTAACCCTAACCCTAACCCTAACCCTAAACTACCCTTTACTGCTTTTGCCTCCATTAGATTTCCTAAACACTAGTGTTTTAAGGAACAGGTTAAAAAGAAAACCTTATGTGATTTTTTTATAATGTGTTTATTCTTTATCTTATCCTAGTGACTAAAATCTTCTCCATGGCTGAACCCCAAATAATATTCCTTTACGTGCTAAGTGGTATCTAGAGAGTGGGATAGGTTTAATAAATACCCTAATCCTAAAGTGTAACCTAAACCTAACCCATACCCTAACCCTAACGCGTACCCTAACCCTAACCAAAACCCTAACCCGAACACGTATGCTAATCCTAACCCGTACCCTAAACCAATCCCTAACCCTAAAACTAACCCTAACCCTAACCCTAACCCTAACCCATAACCTACACCGTACCCTCACCCGTACCCTAACCCGTACCCTAAGCCGTACCCTAACCCTAACCCTAAAACATATGCTACGCCGTACCCTCACCCGTACCCTAACCCGTATCCTAAGCCGTACACTAACCCTAACCCTAACCCTAAACTATACCCTACGCCGTAACCTCACCCGTACCCTAAGCCGTACCCTAAGCCGTACCCTAACCCTAACCCTAACCCTAACCCTAACCCTAACCCTAACCCATACCGTATGCCATACCCTAACACGTACCCTAACCCGTATCCTAAGCCGTACCCTAACCCTAACCAATACCCTACGCAGTATCCTCACCCATAGCCTCACCCGTACCCTAAGCCATACCCTAACCCTAACCCTAACACTAACCCTAACCCTAAACCCTACCCTATGCCGTACCCTCACCCATACCCTATCCCATACCCTAAGCCGTACCCTAACCCTAACACTAACCCTAACCCTAACCCTAACCCTAAACTACCCTTGACTGCTTTTGCCTCCATTAGATTTCCTAAGCACTAGTGTTTTAAGGAACAGGTTAAAAAGAAAATCCTAATGTGATTTTTTTATAATGTGTTTATTCTTTATCTTATCCTAGTAACGAAAATCTTCTCCATGGCTGGACCCTAAATAATATTCCTTTACGTGCTAAGTGGTATCTAGAGAGTGGGATAGGTTTAATAAATACCCTAATCCTAACGTGTACCCTAACCCTAACCCAAACCCTAACCCTAACACGTACGCTAATCCTCACCCGTACCCTAAACCAATCCCTAACCCTAAAACTAACCCTAACCCTAACCCTAACCCTAACCCATACGCTACGCCGTACCCTCACCCATACCCTAACCCGTATCCTAAGCCGTACCCTAACCCTAAACCTAACCCTAACCTCTACCCTATGCCGTACCCTCACCCGTACCCTAACCCGTACCCAAAGCCTTACCCTAACCCTAACCCTAACCCTCACCCATACCCAACGCCGTAACCTAACCCATATCCTAACCCGTATCCTAAGCCGTACCCTAACCCTAACCAATAACCTACGCAGTACCCTCACCAGTACCCTCACCGGTATCCTAAGCCCTCCCCTAACCCTAACCCTAACCCTAACCCTAAACTACCCTTTACTGCTTTTGCCTCCATTAGATTTCCTAAACACTAGTGTTTTAAGGAACAGGTTAAAAAGAAAACCTTATGTGATTTTTTTATAATGTGTTTATTCTTTATCTTATCCTAGTGACTAAAATCTTCTCCATGGCTGAACCCCAAATAATATTCCTTTACGTGCTAAGTGGTATCTAGAGAGTGGGATAGGTTTAATAAATACCCTAATCCTAAAGTGTACCCTAAACCTAACCCATACCCTAATCCTAACGCGTACCCTAACCCTAACCAAAACCCTAACCCGAACACGTATGCTAATCCTAACCCGTACCCTAAACCAATCCCTAACCCTAAAACTAACCCTAACCCTAACCCTAACCCTAACCCATAACCTACACCGTACCCTCACCCGTACCCTAACCCGTACCCTAAGCCGTACCCTAACCCTAACCCTAAAACATATGCTACGCCGTACCCTCACCCGTACCCTAACCCGTATCCTAAGCCGTACCCTAACCCTAACCCTAACCCTAAACTATACCCTACGCCGTAACCTCACCCATACCCTAACCCCTACCCTAAGCCGTACCCTAACCCTAACCCTAACCCTAACCCTAACCCATACCGTACGCCATACCCTACCACGTACCCTAACCCGTATCCTAAGCCGTACCCTAACCCTAACCAATACCCTACGCAGTATCCTCACCCATAGCCTCACCCGTACCCTAAGCCGTACCCTAACCCTAACCCTAACCCTAACCCTAACCCTAACCCCTACCCTATGCCATACCCTCACCTGTACCCTATCCCATAACTTAAGCCGTACCATAAC
Organism: Eubalaena glacialis; assembly: GCF_028564815.1. Taxonomy (NCBI): domain Eukaryota; kingdom Metazoa; phylum Chordata; class Mammalia; order Artiodactyla; family Balaenidae; genus Eubalaena; species Eubalaena glacialis. The sequence continues at coordinate 638,441 of NW_026871814.1, read as the reverse complement.
CCTAACACTAACCCTAACCCTAACCCATAACCTACGCCGTACCCTCACCTGTACCCTAACCCGTATCCTAAGCCGTACCCTAACCCTAACCCTAACCCTAACCCTAACCCATAACCTACGCCGTACCCTCACCCGTACCCTAACACATACCCTAAGACGTACCGTAACCCTAACCCTAACACTAACCCTAACCTTAACCCACACTCTACGCCGTACCCTAACCCGTACCCTAACACGTATCCTAAGCCGTACCCTAACCCTAACCAATACCCTACGCAGTACCCTCACCCGTACCCTCACCCGTACCCTAAGCCATACCCTAACCCTAACCCTAACCCTAACCCTAACCCCTACCCTACGCCGTACCCTCACCCATACCCTATCCCATACCCTAAGCCGTACCCTAACCCTAACACTAACCCTAACCCTAACCCTAACCCTAAACTACCCTTGATTGCTTTTGCCTGTATTAGATTTCCTAAACACTAGTGTTTTAAGGAACAGGTTAAAAAGAAAATCCTAATGTGATTTTTTTATAATGTGTTTATTCTTTATCTTATCCTAGTGACTAAAATCTTCTCCATGGCTGGATCCCTAATAATATTCCTTTACGCGCTAAGTGGTATCTAGAGAGTGGGATAGGTTTAATAAATACCCTAATCCTAACGTGTACCCTAACCCTAACCCATAACCTAACCCTAACGCGTACCCTAACCCTAACCGAAAACCTAACCCTAACACGTACGCTAATCCTAACCCGTACACTAAACCAATCCCTAACCCTAAAACTAACCCTAACCCTAAACCTTACCCTACGCCGTACCCTCACCCGTACCCTAACCCGTACCCTAAGACGTACCCTAACCCTAACCCTAACCCATACGCTACGCCGTACCCTCACCCGTACCCTAACCCGTATCCTAAGCCGTACCCTAACCCTAACCCTAACCCTAACCCTAACCCATACCCTACGCCATACCCTAACCCGTACCCTAACCCGTATCCTAAGCCGTATCCTAACCCTAACCAATACCCTACGCAGTACCCTCACCCATACCCTCACCCGTACCCTAAGCCGTACCCTAACCCCAACCCTAACCCTAACTCTAACCCTAACCCCTACCCTACGCCGTACCCTCACCCGTACCCTATCCCATACGCTAAGCCGTACCCTAACCCTAACACTAACACTAACCCTAACCCTAACCCTAACCCATACCCTACGCCGTACCCTCACCCGTAACCTAACCCGTACCCAAAGCCGTACCCTAACCCTAACCCTAACCTATACACTACGCCGTACCCTCACCCGTACCCTAACCCGTACCCTAAGCCGTACCCTAACTCTAACCCTAACCCTAACCCTAACCCTTATCCATACCCTGCGCCGTACCCTAACCCATACAATAACCTGTATCCTAAGCCTTAACCTAACCCTAACCAATGACCTACACAGTACCCTCACCCGTACCCTAAGCCATACCCTAACCCTAACCCTAACCCTAACCCTAACCAATACCCTACGCTGTACCCTCACCCGTACCCTCACCCGTACCCTAAGCCATACCCTAACCCTAACCCTAACCCTAACCCCTAACCTACGCCGTACCCTCACCCGCACCCTATCCCATACCCTAAGCCGTACCCTAACCCTAACACTAACCCTAACCCTAACCCTAACCCTAAACTACCCTTGACTGCTTTTGCCTCCATTAGATTTCCTAAGCACTAGTGTTTTAAGGAACAGGTTAAAAAGAAAATCCTAATGTGATTTTTTTATAATGTGTTTATTCTTTATCTTATCCTAGTAACGAAAATCTTCTCCATGGCTGGACCCTAAATAATATTCCTTTACGTGCTAAGTGGTATCTAGAGAGTGGGATAGGTTTAATAAATACCCTAATCCTAACGTGTACCCTAACCCTAACCCAAACCCTAACCCTAACACGTACGCTAATCCTCACCCGTACCCTAAACCAATCCCTAACCCTAAAACTAACCCTAACCCTAACCCTAACCCTAACCCATACGCTACGCCGTACCCTCACCCATACCCTAACCCGTATCCTAAGCCGTACCCTAACCCTAAACCTAACCCTAACCTCTACCCTACGCCGCACCCTCACCCGTACCCTAACCCGTACCCAAAGCCTTACCCTAACCCTAACCCTAACCCTCACCCATACCCAACGCCGTAACCTAACCCATATCCTAACCCGTATCCTAAGCCGTACCCTAACCCTAACCAATAACCTACGCAGTACCCTCACCAGTACCCTCACCGGTATCCTAAGCCCTACCCTAACCCTAACCCTAACCCTAACCCTAAACTACCCTTTACTGCTTTTGCCTCCATTAGATTTCCTAAACACTAGTGTTTTAAGGAACAGGTTAAAAAGAAAACCTTATGTGATTTTTTTATAATGTGTTTATTCTTTATCTTATCCTAGTGACTAAAATCTTCTCCATGGCTGAACCCCAAATAATATTCCTTTACGTGCTAAGTGGTATCTAGAGAGTGGGATAGGTTTAATAAATACCCTAATCCTAAAGTGTACCCTAAACCTAACCCATACCCTAACCCTAACGCGTACCCTAACCCTAACCAAAACCCTAACCCGAACACGTATGCTAATCCTGACCCGTACCCTAAACCAATCCCTAACCCTAAAACTAACCCTAACCCTAACCCTAACCCTAACCCATAACCTACACCGTACCCTCACCCGTACCCTAACCCGTACCCTAAGCCGTACCCTAACCCTAACCCTAAACCATATGCTACGCCGTACCCTCACCCGTACCCTAACCCGTATCCTAAGCCGTACCCTAACCCTAACACTAACCCTAAACTATACCCTACGCCGTAACCTCACCCGTACCCTAACCCGTACCCTAAGCCGTACCCTAACCCTAACCCTAACCCTAACCCTAACCCTAACCCTAACCCATACCGTACGCCATACCCTAACACGTACCCTAACCCGTATCCTAAGCCGTACCCTAACCCTAACCAATACCCTACGCATTATCCTCACCCATAGCCTCACCCGTGCCCTAAGCCGTACCCTAACCCTAACCCTAACCCTAACCCTAACCCTAACACCTACCCTATGCCATACCCTCACCTGTACCCTATCCCATAACCTAAGCCGTACCATAACCCTAACACTAACCCTAACCCTAACCCATAACCTACGCCGTACCCTCACCCGTACCCTAACCCGTATCCTAAGCCGTACCCTAACCCTAACCCTAACCCTAACCCTAACCCATAACCTACGCCGTACCCTCACCCGTACCCTAACACGTACCCTAAGAAGTACCGTAACCCTAACACTAACACTAACCCTAACCCTAACCCACACTCTACGCCGTACCCTAACCCGTACCCTAACACGTATCCTAAGCCGTACCCTAACCCTAAGCAATACCCTACGCAGTACCCTCACCCGTACCCTCACCCGTACCCTATCCCATACCCTAAGCCGTACCCTAACCCTAACACTAACCCTAACCCTAACCCTAACCCTAAACTACCCTTGATTGCTTTTGCCTCTATTAGATTTCCTAAGCACTAGTGTTTTAAGGAACAGGTTAAAAAGAAAATCCTAATGTGATTTTTTTATAATGTGTTTATTCTTTATCTTATCCTAGTGACTAAAATCTTCTCCATGGCTGGATCCCTAATAATATTCCTTTACGTGCTAAGTGGTATCTAGAGAGTGGGATAGGTTTAATAAATACCCTAATCCTAACGTGTACCCTAACCCTAACCCATACCCTAACCCTAACGCGTACCCTAACCCTAACCGAAAACCTAACCCTAACACGTACGCTAATCCTAACCCGTACCCTAAACCAATCCCTAACCCTAAAACTAACCCTAACCCTAACCCTAACCCTAAACCTTACCCTACGCCGTACCCTCACCCGTACCCTAACCCGTACCCTAAGACGTACCCTAACCCTAACCCTAACCCATACGCTATGCCGTACCCTCAGCCGTACCCTAACCCGTATCCTAAGCCATACCCTAACCCTAACCCTAACCCTAACCCTAACCCTAACCCATACCCTATGCCATACCCTAACCCGTACCCTAACCCGTATCCTAAGCCGTATCCTAACCCTAACCAATACCCTACGCAGTACCCTCACCCGTACCCTCACCCGTACCCTAAGCCGTACCCTAACCCCAACCCTAACCCTAACTCTAACCCTAACCCCTACCCTACGCCGTACCCTCACCCGTACCCTATCCCATACGCTAAGCCGTACCCTAACCCTAACACTAACACTAACCCTAACCCTAACCCTAACCCATACCCTACGCCGTACCCTCACCCGTAACCTAACCCGTACCCAAAGCCGTACCCTAACCCTAACCCTAACCTATACACTACGCCGTACCCTCACCCGTACCCTAACCCGTACCCTAAGCCGTACCCTAACTCTAACCCTAACCCTAACCCTAACCCTTACCCATACCCTGCGCCGTACCCTAACCCATACAATAACCTGTATCCTAAGCCTTAACCTAACCCTAACCAATGACCTACACAGTACCCTCACCCGTACCCTAAGCCATACCCTAACCCTAACCCTAACACTAACCCTAACCCTAAACCCTACCCTATGCCGTACCCTCACCCATACCCTATCCCATACCCTAAGCCGTACCCTAACCCTAACACTAACCCTAACCCTAACCCTAACCCTAAACTACCCTTGACTGCTTTTGCCTCCATTAGATTTCCTAAGCACTAGTGTTTTAAGGAACAGGTTAAAAAGAAAATCCTAATGTGATTTTTTTATAATGTGTTTATTCTTTATCTTATCCTAGTAACGAAAATCTTCTCCATGGCTGGACCCTAAATAATATTCCTTTACGTGCTAAGTGGTATCTAGAGAGTGGGATAGGTTTAATAAATACCCTAATCCTAACGTGTACCCTAACCCTAACCCTAATGCGTACCCTAACCCTAACCCAAACCCTAACCCTAACACGTACGCTAATCCTCACCCGTACCCTAAACCAATCCCTAACCCTAAAACTAACCCTAACCCTAACCCTAACCCTAACCCATACGCTACGCCGTACCCTCACCCATACCCTAACCCGTATCCTAAGCCGTACCCTAACCCTAAACCTAACCCTAACCTCTACCCTACGCCGTACCCTCACCCGTACCCTAACCCGTACCCAAAGCCTTACCCTAACCCTAACCCTAACCCTCACCCATACCCAACGCCGTAACCTAACCCATATCCTAACCCGTATCCTAAGCCGTACCCTAACCCTAACCAATAACCTACGCAGTACCCTCACCAGTACCCTCACCGGTATCCTAAGCCCTCCCCTAACCCTAACCCTAACCCTAACCCTAAACTACCCTTTACTGCTTTTGCCTCCATTAGATTTCCTAAACACTAGTGTTTTAAGGAACAGGTTAAAAAGAAAACCTTATGTGATTTTTTTATAATGTGTTTATTCTTTATCTTATCCTAGTGACTAAAATCTTCTCCATGGCTGAACCCCAAATAATATTCCTTTACGTGCTAAGTGGTATCTAGAGAGTGGGATAGGTTTAATAAATACCCTAATCCTAAAGTGTACCCTAAACCTAACCCATACCCTAACCCTAACGCGTACCCTAACCCTAACCAAAACCCTAACCCGAACACGTATGCTAATCCTAACCCGTACCCTAAACCAATCCCTAACCCTAAAACTAACCCTAACCCTAACCCTAACCCTAACCCATAACCTACACCGTACCCTCACCCGTACCCTAACCCGTACCCTAAGCCGTACCCTAACCCTAACCCTAAAACATATGCTACGCCGTACCCTCACCCGTACCCTAACCCGTATCCTAAGCCGTACCCTAACCCTAACCCTAACCCTAAACTATACCCTACGCCGTAACCTCACCCGTACCCTAAGCCGTACCCTAAGCCGTACCCTAACCCTAACCCTAACCCTAACCCTAACCCTAACCCTAACCCATACCGTACGCCATACCCTAACACGTACCCTAACCCGTATCCTAAGCCGTACCCTAACCCTAACCAATACCCTACGCAGTATCCTCACCCATAGCCTCACCCGTACCCTAAGCCATACCCTAACCCTAACCCTAACACTAACCCTAACCCTAAACCCTACCCTATGCCGTACCCTCACCCATACCCTATCCCATACCCTAAGCCGTACCCTAACCCTAACACTAACCCTAACCCTAACCCTAACCCTAAACTACCCTTGACTGCTTTTGCCTCCATTAGATTTCCTAAGCACTAGTGTTTTAAGGAACAGGTTAAAAAGAAAATCCTAATGTGATTTTTTTATAATGTGTTTATTCTTTATCTTATCCTAGTAACGAAAATCTTCTCCATGGCTGGACCCTAAATAATATTCCTTTACGTGCTAAGTGGTATCTAGAGAGTGGGATAGGTTTAATAAATACCCTAATCCTAACGTGTACCCTAACCCTAACCCAAACCCTAACCCTAACACGTACGCTAATCCTCACCCGTACCCTAAACCAATCCCTAACCCTAAAACTAACCCTAACCCTAACCCTAACCCTAACCCATACGCTACGCCGTACCCTCACCCATACCCTAACCCGTATCCTAAGCCGTACCCTAACCCTAAACCTAACCCTAACCTCTACCCTACGCCGCACCCTCACCCGTACCCTAACCCGTACCCAAAGCCTTACCCTAACCCTAACCCTAATCCTCACCCATACCCAACGCCGTAACCTAACCCATATCCTAACCCGTATCCTAAGCCGTACCCTAACCCTAACCAATAACCTACGCAGTACCCTCACCAGTACCCTCACCGGTATCCTAAGCCCTACCCTAACCCTAACCCTAACCCTAACCCTAAACTACCCTTTACTGCTTTTGCCTCCATTAGATTTCCTAAACACTAGTGTTTTAAGGAACAGGTTAAAAAGAAAACCTTATGTGATTTTTTTATAATGTGTTTATTCTTTATCTTATCCTAGTGACTAAAATCTTCTCCATGGCTGAACCCCAAATAATATTCCTTTACGTGCTAAGTGGTATCTAGAGAGTGGGATAGGTTTAATAAATACCCTAATCCTAAAGTGTACCCTAAACCTAACCCATACCCTAACCCTAACGCGTACCCTAACCCTAACCAAAACCCTAACCCGAACACGTATGCTAATCCTAACCCGTACCCTAAACCAATCCCTAACCCTAAAACTAACCCTAACCCTAACCCTAACCCTAACCCATAACCTACACCGTACCCTCACCCGTACCCTAACCCGTACCCTAAGCCGTACCCTAACCCTAACCCTAAACCATATGGTACGCCGTACCCTCACCCGTACCCTAACCCGTATCCTAAGCCGTACCCTAACCCTAACACTAACCCTAAACTATACCCTACGCCGTAACCTCACCCGTACCCTAACCCGTACCCTAAGCCGTACCCTAACCCTAACCCTAACCCTAACCCTAACCCTAACCCTAACCCATACCGTACTCCATACCCTAACACGTACCCTAACCCGTATCCTAAGCCGTACCCTAACCCTAACCAATACCCTACGCAGTATCCTCACCCATAGCCTCACCCGTGCCCTAAGCCGTACCCTAACCCTAACCCTAACCCTAACCCTAACCCTAACACCTACCCTATGCCATACCCTCACCTGTACCCTATCCCATAACCTAAGCCGTACCATAACCCTAACACTAACCCTAACCCTAACCCATAACCTACGCCGTACCCTCACCCGTACCCTAACCCGTATCCTAAGCCGTACCCTAACCCTAACCCTAACCCTAACCCTAACCCATAACCTACGCCGTACCCTCACCCGTACCCTAACACGTACCCTAAGAAGTACCGTAACCCTAACCCTAACACTAACCCTAACCCTAACCCACACTCTATGCCGTACCCTAACCCGTACCCTAACACGTATCCTAAGCCGTACCCTAACCCTAAGCAATACCCTACGCAGTACCCTCACCCGTACCCTCACCCGTACCCTATCCCATACCCTAAGCCGTACCCTAACCCATACCCTAAGCCGTACCCTAACCCTAACACTAACCCTAACCCTAACCCTAACCCTAAACTACCCTTGATTGCTTTTGCCTCTATTAGATTTCCTAAGCACTAGTGTTTTAAGGAACAGGTTAAAAAGAAAATCCTAATGTGATTTTTTTATAATGTGTTTATTCTTTATCTTATCCTAGTGACTAAAATCTTCTCCATGGCTGGATCCCTAATAATATTCCTTTACGTGCTAAGTGGTATCTAGAGAGTGGGATAGGTTTAATAAATACCCTAATCCTAACGTGTACCCTAACCCTAACCCATACCCTAACCCTAACGCGTACCCTAACCCTAACCGAAAACCTAACCCTAACACGTACGCTAATCCTAACCCGTACCCTAAACCAATCCCTAACCCTAAAACTAACCCTAACCCTAACCCTAACCCTAAACCTTACCCTACGCCGTACCCTCACCCGTACCCTAACCCGTACCCTAAGACGTACCCTAACCCTAACCCTAACCCATACGCTACGCCGTACCCTCAGCCGTACCCTAACCCGTATCCTAAGCCGTACCCTAACCCTAACCCTAACCCTAACCCTAACCCTAACCCATACCCTATGCCATACCCTAACCCGTACCCTAACCCGTATCCTAAGCCGTATCCTAACCCTAACCAATACCCTACGCAGTACCCTCACCCGTACCCTCACCCGTACCCTAAGCCGTACCCTAACCCCAACCCTAACCCTAACTCTAACCCTAACCCCTACCCTACGCCGTACCCTCACCCGTACCCTATCCCATACGCTAAGCCGTACCCTAACCCTAACACTAACACTAACCCTAACCCTAACCCTAACCCATACCCTACGCCGTACCCTCACCCGTAACCTAACCCGTACCCAAAGCCGTACCCTAACCCTAACCCTAACCTATACACTACGCCGTACCCTCACCCGTACCCTAACCCGTACCCTAAGCCGTACCCTAACTCTAACCCTAACCCTAACCCTAACCCTTACCCATACCCTGCGCCGTACCCTAACCCATACAATAACCTGTATCCTAAGCCTTAACCTAACCCTAACCAATGACCTACACAGTACCCTCACCCGTACCCTAAGCCATACCCTAACCCTAACCCTAACACTAACCCTAACCCTAAACCCTACCCTATGCGGTACCCTCACCCATACCCTATCCCATACCCTAAGCCGTACCCTAACCCTAACACTAACCCTAACCCTAACCCTAACCCTAAACTACCCTTGACTGCTTTTGCCTCCATTAGATTTCCTAAGCACTAGTGTTTTAAGGAACAGGTTAAAAAGAAAATCCTAATGTGATTTTTTTATAATGTGTTTATTCTTTATCTTATCCTAGTAACGAAAATCTTCTCCATGGCTGGACCCTAAATAATATTCCTTTACGTGCTAAGTGGTATCTAGAGAGTGGGATAGGTTTAATAAATACCCTAATCCTAACGTGTACCCTAACCCTAACCCTAATGCGTACCCTAACCCTAACCCAAACCCTAACCCTAACACGTACGCTAATCCTCACCCGTACCCTAAACCAATCCCTAACCCTAAAACTAACCCTAACCCTAACCCTAACCCTAACCCATACGCTACGCCGTACCCTCACCCATACCCTAACCCGTATCCTAAGCCGTACCCTAACCCTAAACCTAACCCTAACCTCTACCCTACGCCGTACCCTCACCCGTACCCTAACCCGTACCCAAAGCCTTACCCTAACCCTAACCCTAACCCTCACCCATACCCAACGCCGTAACCTAACCCATATCCTAACCCGTATCCTAAGCCGTACCCTAACCCTAACCAATAACCTACGCAGTACCCTCACCAGTACCCTCACCGGTATCCTAAGCCCTCCCCTAACCCTAACCCTAACCCTAACCCTAAACTACCCTTTACTGCTTTTGCCTCCATTAGATTTCCTAAACACTAGTGTTTTAAGGAACAGGTTAAAAAGAAAACCTTATGTGATTTTTTTATAATGTGTTTATTCTTTATCTTATCCTAGTGACTAAAATCTTCTCCATGGCTGAACCCCAAATAATATTCCTTTACGTGCTAAGTGGTATCTAGAGAGTGGGATAGGTTTAATAAATACCCTAATCCTAAAGTGTACCCTAAACCTAACCCATACCCTAACCCTAACGCGTACCCTAACCCTAACCAAAACCCTAACCCGAACACGTATGCTAATCCTAACCCGTACCCTAAACCAATCCCTAACCCTAAAACTAACCCTAACCCTAACCCTAACCCTAACCCATAACCTACACCGTACCCTCACCCGTACCCTAACCCGTACCCTAAGCCGTACCCTAACCCTAACCCTAAAACATATGCTACGCCGTACCCTCACCCGTACCCTAACCCGTATCCTAAGCCGTACCCTAACCCTAACCCTAACCCTAAACTATACCCTACGCCGTAACCTCACCCGTACCCTAACCCGTACCCTAAGCCGTACCCTAACCCTAACCCTAACCCTAACCCTAAACCTAACCCTAACCCATACCGTACGCCATACCCTAACACGTACCCTAACCCGTATCCTAAGCCGTACCCTAACCCTAACCAATACCCTACGCAGTATCCTCACCCATAGCCTCACCCGTACCCTAAGCCGTACCCTAACCCTAACCCTAACCCTAACCGTAACCCTAACCCTAACCCATACCCTATGCCATACCCTCACCTGTACCCTATCCCATAACCTAAGCCGTACCATAACCCTAACACTAACCCTAACCCTAACCCATAACCAACGCCGTACCCTCACCCGTACCCTAACCCGTATCCTAAGCCGTACCCTAACCCTAACGCTAACCCTAACCCTAACCCATAACCTACGCCGTACCCTCACCCGTACCCTAACACGTACCCTAAGAAGTACCGTAACCCTAACTCTAACACTAACCCTAACCCTAACCCACACTCTACGCCGTACCCTAACCCGTACCCTAACACGTATCCTAAGCCGTACCCTAACCCTAAGCAATACCCTACGCAGTACCCTCAACCGTACCCTCACCCGTACCCTAAGCCATACCCTAACCATAGCCCTAAGCCTAACCCTAACACCTACCCTACGCCGTACCCTCACCCGTACCCTATCCCATACCCTAAGCCGTACCCTAACCCTAACACTAACCCTAACCCTAACCCTAACCCTAAACTACCCTTGATTGCTTTTGCCTCTATTAGATTTCCTAAGCACTAGTGTTTTAAGGAACAGGTTAAAAAGAAAATCCTAATGTGATTTTTTTATAATGTGTTTATTCTTTATCTTATCCTAGTGACTAAAATCTTCTCCATGGCTGGATCCCTAATAATATTCCTTTACGTGCTAAGTGGTATCTAGAGAGTGGGATAGGTTTAATAAATACCCTAATCCTAACGTGTACCCTAACTCTAACCCATACCCTAACCCTAACGCGTACCCTAACCCTAACCGAAAACCTAACCCTAACACGTACGCTAATCCTAACCCGTACCCTAAACCAATCCCTAACCCTAAAACTAACCCTAACCCTAACCCTAACCCTAAACCTTACCCTACGCCGTACCCTCACCCGTACCCTAACCCGTACCCTAAGACGTACCCTAACCCTAACCCTAACCCATACGCTACGCCGTACCCTCACCCGTACCCTAACCCGTATCCTAAGCCGTACCCTAACCCTAACCCTAACCCTAACCCTAACCCTAACCCATACCCTATGCCATACCCTAACCCGTACCCTAACCCGTATCCTAAGCCGTATCCTAACCCTAACCAATACCCTACGCAGTACCCTCACCCGTACCCTCACCCGTACCCTAAGCCGTACCCTAACCCCAACCCTAACCCTAACTCTAACCCTAACCCATACCCTACGCCGTACCCTCACCCGTAACCTAACCCGTACCCAAAGCCGTACCCTAACCCTAACCCTAACCTATACACTACGCCGTACCCTCACCCGTACCCTAACCCGTACCCTAAGCCGTAACCTAACTCTAACCCTAACCCTAACCCTAACCCTTACCCATACCCTGCGCCGTACCCTAACCCATACAATAACCTGTATCCTAAGCCTTAACCTAACCCTAACCAATGACCTACACAGTACCCTCACCCGTACCCTAAGCCATACCCTAACCCTAACCCTAACACTAACCCTAACCCTAAACCCTACCCTATGCCGTACCCTCACCCATACCCTATCCCATACCCTAAGCCGTACCCTAACCCTAACACTAACCCTAACCCTAACCCTAACCCTAAACTACCCTTGACTGCTTTTGCCTCCATTAGATTTCCTAAGCACTAGTGTTTTAAGGAACAGGTTAAAAAGAAAATCCTAATGTGATTTTTTTATAATGTGTTTATTCTTTATCTTATCCTAGTAACGAAAATCTTCTCCATGGCTGGACCCTAAATAATATTCCTTTACGTGCTAAGTGGTATCTAGAGAGTGGGATAGGTTTAATAAATACCCTAATCCTAACGTGTACCCTAACCCTAACCCTAATGCGTACCCTAACCCTAACCCAAACCCTAACCCTAACACGTACGCTAATCCTCACCCGTACCCTAAACCAATCCCTAACCCTAAAACTAACCCTAACCCTAACCCTAACCCTAACCCATACGCTACGCCGTACCCTCACCCATACCCTAACCCGTATCCTAAGCCGTACCCTAACCCTAAACCTAACCCTAACCTCTACCCTACGCCGTACCCTCACCCGTACCCTAACCCGTACCCAAAGCCTTACCCTAACCCTAACCCTAACCCTCACCCATACCCAACGCCGTAAGCTAACTCATATCCTAACCCGTATCCTAAGCCGTACCCTAACCCTAACCAATAACCTACGCAGTACCCTCACCAGTACCCTCACCGGTATCCTAAGCCCTCCCCTAACCCTAACCCTAACCCTAACCCTAAACTACCCTTTACTGCTTTTGCCTCCATTAGATTTCCTAAACACTAGTGTTTTAAGGAACAGGTTAAAAAGAAAACCTTATGTGATTTTTTTATAATGTGTTTATTCTTTATCTTATCCTAGTGACTAAAATCTTCTCCATGGCTGAACCCCAAATAATATTCCTTTACGTGCTAAGTGGTATCTAGAGAGTGGGATAGGTTTAATAAATACCCTAATCCTAAAGTGTACCCTAAACCTAACCCATACCCTAACCCTAACGCGTACCCTAACCCTAACCAAAACCCTAACCCGAACACGTATGCTAATCCTAACCCGTACCCTAAACCAATCCCTAACCCTAAAACTAACCCTAACCCTAACCCTAACCCTAACCCATAACCTACACCGTACCCTCACCCGTACCCTAACCCGTACCCTAAGCCGTACCCTAACCCTAACCCTAAAACATATGCTACGCCGTACCCTCACCCGTACCCTAACCCGTATCCTAAGCCGTACCCTAACCCTAACCCTAAACTATACCCTACGCCGTAACCTCACCCGTACCCTAACCCGTACCCTAAGCCGTACCCTAACCCTAACCCTAACCCTAACCCTAACCCTAACCCTAACCCATACCGTACGCCATACCCTAACACGTACCCTAACCCGTATCCTAAGCCGTACCCTAACCCTAACCAATACTCTACGCAGTATCCTCACCCATAGCCTCACCCGTACCCTAAGCCGTACCCTAACCCTAACCCTAACCCTAACCCTAACCCTAACAACTACCCTATGCCATACCCTCACCTGTACCCTATCCCATAACCTAAGCCGTACCATAACCCTAACACTAACCCTAACCCTAACCCATACCCTACGCCGTACCCTCACCCGTACCCTAACCCGTATCCTAAGCCGTACCCTAACCCTAACCCTAACCCTAACCCTAACCCATAACCTACGCCGTACCCTCACCCCTACCCTAACACATACCCTAAGACGTACCGTAACCCTAACCCTAACACTAACCCTAACCTTAACCCACACTCTACGCCGTACCCTAACCCGTACCCTAACACGTATCCTAAGCCGTACCCTAACCCTAACCAATACCCTATGCAGTACCCTCACCCGTACCCTCACCCGTACCCTAAGCCATACCCTAACCCTAACCCTAACCGTAACCCTAACCCCTACCCTACGCCGTACCCTCACCCGTACCCTATCCCATACCCTAAGCCGTACCCTAACCCTAACACTAACCCTAACCCTAACCCTAACCCTAAAATACCCTTGATTGCTTTTGCCTGTATTAGATTTCCTAAACACTAGTGTTTTAAGGAACAGGTTAAAAAGAAAATCCTAATGTGATTTTTTTATAATGTGTTTATTCTTTATCTTATCCTAGTGACTAAAATCTTCTCCATGGCTGGATCCCTAATAATATTCCTTTACGTGCTAAGTGGTATCTAGAGAGTGGGATAGGTTTAATAAATACCCTAATCCTAACGTGTACCCTAACCCTAACCCATACCGTAACCCTAACGCATACCCTAACCCTAACCGAAAACCTAACCCTAACACGTACGCTAATCCTAACCCGTACCCTAAACCAATCCCTAACCCTAAAACTAACCCTAACCCTAACCCTAACCCTAAACCTTACCCTACGCCGTACCCTCACCCGTCCCCTAACCCGTACCCTAAGACGTACCCTAACCCTAACCCTAACCCATACGCTACGCCGTACCCTCACCCGTACCCTAACCCGTATCCTAAGCCGTACCCTAACCCTAACCCTAACCCTAACCCTAACCCTAACCCATACCCTACGCCATACCCTAACCCGTACCCTAACCCGTACCCTAACCCTAACCTTAACCCTAACCCTAACTCTAACCCATACCCTACGCCATACCCTAACCCGTACCCTAACCCGTATCCTAAGCCGTATCCTAACCCTAACCAATACCCTACGCAGTACCCTCACCCGTACCCTCACCCGTACCCTAAGCCGTACCCTAACCCCAACCCTAACCCTAACTCTAACCCTAACCCCTACCCTACGCCGTACCCTCACCCGTACCCTATCCCATACGCTAAGCCGTACCCTAACCCTAACACTAACACTAACCCTAACCCTAACCCTAACCCATACCCTACGCCGTACCCTCACCCGTAACCTAACCCGTACCCAAAGCCGTACCCTAACCCTAACCCTAACCTATACACTACGCCGTACCCTCACCCGTACCCTAACCCGTACCCTAAGCCGTACCCTAACTCTAACCCTAACCCTAACCCTAACCCTTACCCATACCCTGCGCCGTACCCTAACCCATACAATAACCTGTATCCTAAGCCTTAACCTAACCCTAACCAATGACCTACACAGTACCCTCACCCGTACCCTAAGCCATACCCTAACCCTAACCCTAACACTAACCCTAACCCTAAACCCTACCCTATGCCGTACCCTCACCCATACCCTATCCCATACCCTAAGCCGTACCCTAACCCTAACACTAACCCTAACCCTAACCCTAACCCTAAACTACCCTTGACTGCTTTTGCCTCCATTAGATTTCCTAAGCACTAGTGTTTTAAGGAACAGGTTAAAAAGAAAATCCTAATGTGATTTTTTTATAATGTGTTTATTCTTTATCTTATCCTAGTGACGAAAATATTCTCCATGGCTGGACCCTAAATAATATTCCTTTACGTGCTAAGTGGTATCTAGAGAGTGGGATAGGTTTAATAAATACCCTAATCCTAACGTGTACCCTAACCCTAACCCATACCCTAACCCTAATGCATACCCTAACTCTAACCCAAACCCTAACCCTAACACGTACGCTAATCCTAACCCGTACCCTAAACCAATCCCTAACCCTAAAACTAACCCTAACCCTAACCCTAACCCTAACCCATACGCTACGCCGTACCCTCACCCATACCCTAACCCGTATCCTAAGCCGTACCCTAATCCTAAACCTAACCCTAACCTCTACCCTACGCCGTACCCTCCCCCGTACCCTAACCCGTACCCAAAGCCTTACCCTAACCCTACCCCTAACCCTCACCCATACCCAATGCCGTAACCTAACCCATATCCTAACCCGTATCCTAAGCCGTACCCTAACCCTAACCAATAACCTACGCAGTACCCTCACCAGTACCCTCACCCGTATCCTAAGCCCTACCCTAACCCTAACCCTAACCCTAACCCTAAAATACCCTTTACTGCTTTTGCCTCCATTAGATTTCCTAAACACTAGTGTTTTAAGGAACAGGTTAAAAAGAAAACCTTATGTGATTTTTTTATAATGTGTTTATTCTTTATCTTATCCTAGTGACTAAAATCTTCTCCATGGCTGAACCCCAAATAATATTCCTTTACGTGCTAAGTGGTATCTAGAGAGTGGGATAGGTTTAATAAATACCCTAATCCTAAAGTGTACCCTAAACCTAACCCATACCCTAACCCTAACGCGTACCCTAACCCTAACCAAAACCCTAACCCGAACAGGTATGCTAATCCTAACCCGTACCCTAAACCAATCCCTAACCCTAAAACTAACCCTAACCCTAACCCTAACCCATAACCTACACCGTACCCTCACCCGTACCCTAACCCGTACCCTAAGCCGTACCCTAACCCTAACCCTAACCCTAAACTATACCCTACGCCGTAACCTCACCCATACCCTAACCCGTACCCTAAGCCGTACCCTAACCCTAACCCTAACCCTAACCCTGACCCTAACCCTAACCCATACCGTACGCCATACCCTAACACGTACCCTAACCCGTATCCTAAGCCGTACCCTAACCCTAACCAATATCCTACGCAGTATCCTCACCCATACCCTCACCCGTACCCTAAGCCATACCCTAACCCTAACCCTAACCCTAACCCCTACCCTATGCCATACCCTCAGCTGTACCCTATCCCATAACCTAAGCCGTACCATAACCCTAACACTAACCCTAACCCTAACCCATAACCTACGCCGTACCCTCACCCGTACCCTAACCCGTATCCTAAGCCATACCCTAACCCTAACCCTAACCCTAACCCTAACCCATAACCTACGCCGTACCCTCACCCGTACCCTAACACGTACCCTAAGACGTACCGTAACCCTAACCCTAACACTAACCCTAACCCTAACCCACACTCTACGCCGTACCCTAACCCGTACCCTAACACGTATCCTAAGCCGTACCCTAACCCTAACCAATACCCTACGCAGTACCCTCACCCGTACCCTCACCCGTACCCTAAACCATACCCTAACCATAACCCTAACCCTAAACCTAACCCCTACCCTACGCCGTACCCTCACCCGTACCCTATCCCATACCCTAAGCCGTACCCTAACCCTAACACTAACCCTAACCCTAACCCTAACCCTAAACTACCCTTGATGGCTTTTGCCTCTATTAGATTTCCTAAGCACTAGTGTTTTAAGGAACAGCTTAAAAAGAAAATCCTAATGTGATTTTTTTATAATGTGTTTATTCTTTATCTTATCCTAGTGACTAAAATCTTCTCCATGGCTGGATCCCTAATAATATTCCTTTACGTGCTAATTGGTATCTAGAGAGTGGGATAGGTTTAATAAATACCCTAATCCTAACATGTACCCTAACCCTAACCCATACCCTAACCCTAACGCGTACCCTAACCCTAACCCAAAACCTAACCCTAACACGTACGCTAATCCTAACCCGTACCCTAAACCAAACCCTAACCCTAAAACTAACCCTAACCCTAACCCTAACCCTAAACCTTACCCTACGCCGTACCCTCACCCGTACCCTAACCCGTAGCCTAAGACGTACACTAACCCTAAACCTTACCCTAACCTCTACCCTACGCCGTACCCTCACCCGTACCCTAACCCGTACCCTAAGCCGTACCCTAACCCTAACCCTAACCCTAACCCATACGCTATGCCGCACCCTCACCCATACCCTAACCCGTATCCTAAGCCGTACCCTAACCCTAACCCTAATCCTAACCGCTACCCTACGCCATACCCTATCCCATACCCTAAGCGGTACCCTAAACCTAACACTAACCCTAAACCTAACCCTAACACCTACCCTACGCCGTACCCTCACCGTAACCTATCCCATACCCTAAGCCGTACCCTAACCCTAACACTAACCCTAACCCTAAACCTAACCCCTACCCTACGCCGTACCCTCACCCGTACCCTATCCCATACCCTAAGCCGTACCCTAACCCTAACCCTAACCCTAACCTATACACTACGCCGCCGTACCCTCACCCGTACCCTAACCCGTACCCTAAGCCGTACCCTAACCCTAACCCTAACCCTAACCCTAACCCTAACCCATACCCTACGCCGTACCCTAAACCGTACCCTAACCCGTATTCTAAGCCGTACCCTAACCATAACCAATACCCTACACAGTACCCTCACCCGTACCCTCACCCGTACCCTAAGCCATACCCTAACCCTAACCCTAACCCTAACCTATACACTACGCCATACCCTCACCCGTACCCTAACCCGTACCCTAAGCCGTACCCTAACCCTAACCCTAACCCTAAACTATACCCTACGCCGTAACCTCACCCATACCCTAACCCGTACCCTAAGCCGTACCCTAACCCTAACCCTAACCCTAACACTAACCCTAACCCATAGCGTACGCCATACCCTAACAGGTACCCTAACCCGTATCCTAAGCCATACCCTAACCCTAACCAATACCCTACGCAGTATCCTCACCCATACCCTCACCCGTACCCTAAGCCGTACCCTAACCCTAACCCTAACCCTAAACCTAACCCTAACCCCTACCCTATGCCATACCCTCACCTGTACCCTATCCCATAACCTAAGCCGTACCCTAACCCTAACCCTAACCCTAACCCTAACCCATAACCTACGCCGTACCCTCACCCGTACCCTAACACGTACCCTAAGACGTACCGTAACCCTAACCCTAACACTAACCCTAACCCTAACCCACACACTACGCCATACCCTAACCCGTACCCTAACACGTATCCTAAGCCGTACCCTAACCCTAACCAATACCCTACGCAGTACCCTCACCCGTACCCTCACCCGTACCCTAAGCCATACCCTAACCCTAACACTAACCCTAACCCTAACCCTAACCCTAAACTACCCTTGATTGCTTTTGCCTCTATTAGATTTCCTAAGCACTAGTGTTTTAAGGAATAGGTTAAACAGAAAATCCTAATGTGATTTTTTTATAATGTGTTTATTCTTTATCTTATCCTAGTGACTAAAATCTTCTCCATGGCTGGATCCCTAATAATATTCCTTTACGTGCTAAGTGGTATCTAGAGAGTGGGATAGGTTTAATAAATACCCTAATCCTAACGTGTACCCTAAACCTACCCCATACCCTAATCCTAACGCGTACCCTAACCCTAACCCATACCCTAACCCTAACGCGTACCCTAACCCTAACCCAAAGCCTAACCCTAACACATACGCTAATCCTAACCCGTACCCTAAACCAATCCCTAACCCTAAAACTAACCCTAACCCTAACCCTAACCCTAACCCATACGCTACGCCGTACCCTCACCCATACCCTAACCCGTATCCTAAGCCGTACCCTAATCCTAAACCTACCCCTAACCTCTACCCTACGCCGTACCCTCACCCGTACCCTAACCCGTACCCAAAGCCTTACCCTAACCCTAACCCTAACCCTCACCCATACCCAACGCCGTAACCTAACCCATATCCTAACCCGTATCCTAAGCCGTACCCTAACCCTAACCAATAACCTACGCAGTACCCTCACCAGTAACCTCACCCGTAACCTAAGCCCTACCCTAACCCTAACCCTAACCCTAACCCTAAACTACCCTTTACTGCTTTTGCCTCCATTAGATTTCCTAAACACTAGTGTTTTAAGGAACAAGTTAAAAAGAAAACCTTATGTGATTTTTTTATAATGTGTTTATTCTTTATCTTATCCTAGTGACTAAAATTTTCTCCATGGCTGAACCCCAAATAATATTCCTTTACGTGCTAAGTGGTATCTAGAGAGTGGGATAGGTTTAATAAATACCCTAATCCTAACGTGTACCCTAAACCTAACCCATACCCTAACCCTAACGCGTACCCTAACCCTAACCAAAACCCTAACCCGAACAAGTATGCTAATCCTAACCCGTACCCTAAACCAATCCCTAACCCTAAAACTAACCCTAACCCTAACCCTAACCCTAACCCTAACCCATAACCTACGCCGTACTCTCACCCGTACCCTAAACCGTATCCTAAGCCGTACCCTAACCCTAACCCTAAACCTAACCCTAACCGCTACCCTACGCCGTACCCTATCCCATACCCTAAGCGGTACCCTAAACCTAACACTAACCCTAAACCTAACCCTAACCCCTACCCTACGCCGTACCCTCACCCGTAACCTATCCCATACCCTAAGCCGTACCCTAACCCTAACACTAACCCTAACTCTAAACCTAACCCCTACCCTACGCCGTACCCTCACCCGTACCCTATCCCATACCCTAAGCCGTACCCTAACCCTAACCCTAACCCTAACCTATACACTACGCCATACCCTGACCCGTACCCTAACCCTTACCCTAAGCCGTACCCTAACCCTAACCCTAACCCTAACCTATACACTACGCCGTACCCTCACCCGTACCCTAAGCCGTATCCTAAGCCGTACCCTAACCCTAACCCTAACCCTAAACTATACCCTACGCCGTACCCTAACCCGTACCCTAACCCGTATTCTAAGCCGTAACCTAACCATAACCAATACCCTACACAGTACCCTCACCCGTACCCTCACCCGTACCCTAAGCCATACCCTAACCCTAACCCTAACCCTAACCTATACACTACACCATACCCTCACCCGTACCCTAACCCGTACCCTAAGCCGTACCCTAACCCTAACCCTAACCCTAAACCATACGCTACGCCGTACCCTCACCCGTACCCTAACCCGTATCCTAAGCCGTACCCTAACCCTAACCCTAACCCTAAACTATACCCTACGCCGTAACCTCACCCGTACCCTAACCCGTACCCTAAGCCGTACCCTAACCCTAACCCTAACCCTAACCCTAACCCTAACCCTAACCCTAACCCATACCGTACGCCATACCCTAACACGTACCCTAACCCGTATCCTAAGCCGTACCCTAACCCTAACCAATACCCTACGCAGTATCCTCACCCATTCCCTCACCCGTACCCTAAGCCGTACCCTAACCCTAACCCTAACCCTAACCCGAACCCTAACCCCTACCCTATGCCATACCCTCACCTGTACCCTATCCCATAACCTAAGCCGTACCATAACCCTAACACTAATCCTAACCCTAACCCATAACCTACGCCGTACCCTCACCCGTACCCTAACCCGTATCCTAAGCCGTACCCTAACCCTAACCCTAACCCTAACCCTAACCCATAACCTACGCCGTACCCTCACCCGTACCCTAACACGTACCCTAAGACGTACCGTAACCCTAACCCTAACACTAACCCTAACCCTAACCCACACTCTACGCCGTAACCTAACCCGTACCCTAACACGTATCCTAAGCTGTACCCTAACCCTAACCAATACCCTACGCAGTACCCTCACCCGTACCCTCACCCGTACCCTAAGCCATACCCTAACCCTAACCCTAACCCTAACCCTAACCCCTACCCTACGCCGTACCATCACCCGTACCCTATCCCATACGCTAAGCCGTACCCTAACCCTAACAGTAACACTAACCCTAACCCTAACCCATAACCTACGCCATACCCTCACCCGTACCCTAACCCGTATCCTAAGACGTACCGTAACCCTAACCAATACCCTACGCAGTATCCTTACCCATACCCTCACCCGTACCCTAAGCCGAACCCTAACCCTAAACCTAACCCTAACCCTAACCCATACCCTATGCCATACCCTCACCTGTACCCTATTCCATAACCTAAGCCGTACCCTAACCCTAACCCTAACCCTAACCGTAACCCATACGCTACGCCGTACCTTCACCCGTACCCTAACCCGTATCCTAAGCCGTACCCTAACCCTAACCCTAACCCTAACACTAACCCTAACCCTAACCCTAACCCATACCCTACGCCATACCCTAACCCGTACCCTAACCCGTATCCTAAGCCGTATCCTAAACCTAACCAATACCCTACGCAGTACCCTCACCCGTACCCTCACCCGTACCCTAAGCCGTACCCTAACCCCAACCCTAACCCTAACTCTAACCGTAACCCCTACCCTACGCCGTACCTTCACCCGTACCCTATCCCATACGCTAAGCCGTACCCTAACCCTAACACTAACACTAACCCTAACCCTAACCCTAACCCTAAACCATACCCTATGCCGTACACTCACCCATAACCTAACCCGTACCCTAAGCCGTACCCTAACCCTAACCCTAACCTATACACTATGCCGTACACTCACCCGTACCCTAAGCCGTACCCTAACTCTAACCCTAACCCTAACCCTAACCCTTACCCATACCCTGCGCCGTACCCTAACCCATACAATAACCTGTATCCTAAGCCTTAACCTAACCCTAACCAATGACCCACACAGTACCCTCACCCGTACCCTAAGCCATACTCTAACCCTAACCCTAACACTAACCCTAATCCTAAACCCTACCCTATGCCGTACCCTCACCCATACCCTATCCCATACCCTAAGCCGTACCCTAACCCTAACACTAACCCTAACCCTAACCCTAACCCTAAACTACCCTTGACTGCTTTTGCCTCCATTAGAATTCCTAAGCACGAGTGTTTTAAGGAACAGGTTAAAAAGAAAATCCTAATGTGATTTTTTTATAATGTGTTTATTCTTTATCTTATCCTAGTTACGAAAATCTTCTCCATGGCTGGACCCTAAATAATATTCCTTTACGTGCTAAGTGGTATCTAGAGAGTGGGATAGGTTTAATAAATACCCTAATCCTAACGTGTACCCTAAACCTAACCCATACCCTAACCCTAACGCGTACCCTAACCCTAACCAAAACCCTAACCCGAACAAGTATGCTAATCCTAAACCTTACCCTAAACCAATCCCTAACCCTAAAACTAACCCTAACCCTAACTCTAACCCTAACCCATAACCTACGCCGTACCCTCACCCGTACCCTAACCCGTACCCTAAGCCGTACCCTAACCCTAACCCTAACCCTAACCCTAACCCTAACCCTAACCCATACCCTACGCCGTACCCTAAACCGTACCCTAACCCGTATTCTAAGCCGTACCCTAACCATAACCAATACCCTAAACAGTACCCTCACCCGTACCCTAAGCCGTACCCTAACCGTAACCCTAACCCTAACCCCTACCCTACGCCGTACCCTCACCCGTACCCTATCCCATACCCTAAGCCGTACCCTAAACCTAACACTAACCCTAACCCTAACCCTAACCCTAAACTACCCTTGATTGCTTTTGCCTCTATTAGATTTCCTAAGCACTAGTGTTTTAAGGAACAGGTTAAAAAGAAAATACTAATGTGATTTTTTTATAATGTGTTTATTCTTTATCTTATCCTAGTGACTAAAATCTTCTCCATGGCTGTATCCCTAATAATATTCGTTACGTGCTAAGTGGTATCTAGAAAGTGGGATAGGTTTAATAAATACCCTAATCCTAACGTGTACCCTAACCCTAACCCATACCCTAACCCTAACGCGTACCCTAACCCTAACCCAAAAGCTAACCCTAACACGTACGCTAATCCTAACCCGTACCCTAAACCAAACCCTAACCCTAACCCTAACCCTAACCCTTACCCTACACCGTACCCTCACCCGTACCCTAACCCGTACCCTAAGCCGTACCCTAACCCCAACCCTAACCCTAACTCTAACCCTAACCCCTACCCTACGCCGTACCCTCACCCGTACCCTATCCCATACGCTAAGCCGTACCCTAACCCTAACACTAACACTAACCCTAACCCTAACCCTAACCCATACCCTACGCCGTACCCTCACCCGTAACCTAACCCGTACCCTAAGCCGTACCCTAACCCTAACCCTAACCTATACACTACGCCGTACCCTCACCCGTACCCTAACCCGTACCCTAAGCCGTACCCTAACTCTAACCCTAACCCTAACCCTAAACCTTACCCATACCCTGCACCGTACCCTAACCCATACAATAACCTGTATCCTAAGCCTTAACCTAACCCTAACCAATGACCTACACAGTACCCTCACCCGTACCCTAAGCCATACCCTAACCCTAACCCTAACACTAACCCTAACCCTAACCCCTACCCTACGCCGTACCCTCACCCGTACCCTATCCCATACCCTAAGCCGTACCCTAACCCTAACACTAACCCTAACCCTAACCCTAACCCTAAACTACCCTTGACTGCTTTTGCCTCCATTAGATTTCCTAAGCACTAGTGTTTTAAGGAACAGGTTAAAAAGAAAATCCTAATGTGATTTTTTTATAATGTGTTTATTCTTTATCTTATCCTAGTAACGAAAATCTTCTCCATGGCTGGACCCTAAATAATATTCCTTTACGTGCTAAATGGTATCTAGAGAGTGGGATAGGTTTAATAAATACCCTAATCCTAACGTGTACCCTAACCCTAACCCACACCCTAACCCTATTGCGTACCCTAACCCTAACCCAAACCCTAACCCTAACACGTACACTAATCCTAACCCGTACCCTAAACCAATCCCTAACCCTAAAACTAACCCTAACCCTAACCCTAACCCTAACCCATACGCTACGCCGTACCCTCACCCATACCCTAACCCGTATCCTAAGCCGTACCCTAACCCTAAACCTAACCCTAACCTCTACCCTACGCCGTACCCTCACCTGTACCCTAACCCGTACACAAAGCCTTACCCTAACCCTAACCCTAACCCTCACCCATACCCAACGCCGTAACCTAACCCATATCCTAACCCGTATCCTAAGCCGTACCCTAACCCTAACCAATAACCTACGCAGTACCCTCACCAGTACCCTCACCCGTATCCTAAGCCCTACCCTAACCCTAACCCTAACCCTAACCCTAAACTACCCTTTACTGCTTTTGCCTCCTTTAGATTTCCTAAACACTAGTGTTTTAAAGAACAGGTTAAAAAGAAAATCCTAATGTGATTTTTTTATAATGTGTTTATTCTTTATCTTATCCTAGTGACTAAAATCTTCTCCATGGCTGGACCCCAAATAATATTCCTTTACGTGCTAAGTGGTATCTAGAGAGTGGGATAGGTTTAATAAATACCCTAATCCTAACGTGTACCCTAACCCTAACCCATACCCTAACCCTAACACGTACCCTAACCCTAACCCAAACCCTAACCCTAACACGTACGCTAATCCTAACCCGTACCCTAAACCAATCCCTAACCCTAAAACTAACCCTAACCCTAACCCTAACCCTAACCCATACACTACGCCGTACCCTCACCCGTACCCTAACCCGTACCCTAAGCCGTACCCTAATCCTAACCCTAACCCTAACCTATACACTACGCCGTACCCTCACCCGTACCCTAACCCGTACCCTAAGCCGTACCCTAACCCTAACCCTAACCCTAACCCTAACCCTAACCCATACCCTACGCCGTACCCTAAACCGTACCCTAACCCGTATTCTAAGCCGTACCCTAACCATAACCAACACCCTACACAGTACCCTCACCCGTACCCTCACCAGTACCCTAAGCCATACCCTAACCCTAACCCTAACCTATACACTACGCCATACCCTCACCCGTACCCTAACCCGTACCCTAAGCCGTACCCTAACCCTAACCCTAACCCTAAACTATACCCTACGCCGTAACCTCACCCGTACCCTAACCCGTACCCTAAGCCGTACCCTAACCCTAACCCTAACCCTAACCCTAACCCATAGCGTACGCCATACCCTAACACGTACCCTAACCCGTATCCTAAGCCGTACCCTAACCCTAACCAATACCCTACGCAGTATCGTCACCCATACCCTCACCCGTACCCTAAGGCGTACCCTAACCCTAACCCTAACCCTAAACCTAACCCTAACCCCTACCCTATGCCATACCCTCACCTGTACCCTATCCCATAACCTAAGCCGTACCATAACCCTAACACTAACCATAACCCTAACCCATAACCTACGCCGTACCCTCACCCATACCCTAACCCGTATCCTAAGACGTACCCTAACCCTAACCCTAACCCTAACCCTAACCCATAACCTACGCCGTACCCTCACCCGTACCCTAACACGTACCCTAAGACGTACGGTAACCCTAACCCTAACCCTAACCCTAACCCTAACCCTAACCCTAACCCGTACCCTAAGCCATACCCTAACCCTAACACTAACCCTAACCCTAACCCTAACCCTAAACTACCCTTGATTGCTTTTGCCTCTATTAGATTTCCTAAGCACTAGTGTTTTAAGGAACAGGTTAAAAAGAAAATCCTAATGTGATTTTTTTATAATGTGTTTATTCTTTATCTTATCCTAGTGACTAAAATCTTCTCCATGGCTGGATCCCTAATAATATTCCTTTACGTGCTAAGTGGTATCTAGAGAGTGGGATAGGTTTAATAAATACCCTAATCCTAACGTGTACCCTAACCCTACCCCATACCCTAACCCTAACGCGTACCCTAACGCTAACCCAAAACCTAACCCTAACACGTACGCTAATCCTAACCCGTACCCTAAACCAATCGCTAACCCTAAAACTAACCCTAACCCTAACCCTAACCTTAACCCTTACCCTACGCCGTACCCTCACCCGTACCCTAACCCGTACTGTAAGACGAACCCTAACCCTAACCCTAACCCATACGCTACGCCGTACCCTCACCCGTACTCTAACCCGTATCCTAAGCCGTACCCTAACCCTAACCCTAACCCTAACCCTAACCCTAACCCATACCCTACGCCATACCCTAATCCGTACCCTAACCCATATCCTAAGCCATATCCTAACCCTAACCAATACCCTACGCAGTACCCTCACCCGTACCCTCACCCGTACCCTAAGCCGTACCCTAACCCCAATCCTAACCCTGACTCTAACCCTAACCCCTACCCTACGCCGTACCCTCACCCGTACCCTATCCCATACGCTAAGCCGTACCCTAACCCTAACACTAACACTAACCCTAACCCTAACCCTAACCCATACCCTACGCCGTACCCTCACCCGTAACCTAACCCGTACCCTAAGCCGTACCCTAACCCTAACCCTAACCTATACACTACGCCGTACCCTCACCCGTACCCTAACCCGTACCCTAAGCCGTACCCTAACTCTAACCCTAACCCTAACCCTAACCCTTACCCATACCCTGCGCCGTACCCTAACCCATACAATAACCTGTATCCTAAGCCTTAACCTAACCCTAACCAATGACCTACACAGTACCCTCACCCGTAACCTAAGCCATACCCTAACCCTAACCCTAACACTAACCCTAACCCTAAACCCTACCCTATGCCGTACCCTCACCCATACCCTATCCCATACCCTAAGCCGTACCCTAACCCTAACACTAACCCTAACCCTAACCCTAACCCTAAACTACCCTTGACTGCTTTTGCCTCCATTAGAATTCCTAAGCACGAGTGTTTTAAGGAACAGGTTAAAAAGAAAATCCTAATGTGATTTTTTTATAATGTGTTTATTCTTTATCTTATCCTAGTGACGAAAATCTTCTCCATGGCTGGACCCTAAATAATATTCCTTTACGTGCTAAGTGGTATCTAGAGAGTGGGATAGGTTTAATAAATACCCTAATCCTAACGTGTACCCTAAACCTAACCCATACCCTAACCCTAACGCGTACCCTAACCCTAACCAAAACCCTAACCCGAACAAGTATGCTAATCCTAAACCTTACCCTAAACCAATCCCTAACCCTAAAACTAACCCTAACCCTAACCCTAACCCTAACCCATAACCTACGCCGTACCCTCACCCGTACCCTAACACGTACCCTAAGACGTACCGTAACCCTAACCCTAACACTAACCCTAACCCTAACCCACACTCTACGCCGTACCCTAACCCGTACCCTAACACGTATCCTAAGCCGTACCTTAACCCTAACCAATACCCTACGCAGTACCCTCACCCGTACCCTCACCCGTACCCTAAGCCATACCCTAACCCTAACCCTAACCCTAACCCCTACCCTATGCCGTACCCTCACCCGTACCCTATCCCATACGCTAAGCCGTACCCTAACCCTAACAGTAACACTAACCCTAACCCTAACCCATAACCTACGCCGTACCCTCACCCGTACCCTAACCCGTATCCTAAGACGTACCGTAACCCTAACCAATACCCTACGCAGTATCCTCACCCATACCCTCACCCGTACCCTAAGCCGTACCCTAACCCTAACCCTAACCCTAACCCATACCCTATGCCATACCCTCACCTGTACACTATCCCATAACCTAAGCCGTACCCTAACCCTAACCCTAACCCTAACCCATACGCTACGCCGCACCCTCACCCGTACCCTAACCCGTATCCTAAGCCGTACCCTAACCCTAACCCTAACCCTAACCACTACCCTACGCCGTACCCTATCCCATACCCTAAGCGGTACCCTAAACCTAACACTAACCCTAAACCTAACCCTAACCCCTACCCTACGCCGTACCCTCACCCGTACCCTATCCCATAACCTAAGCCGTACCCTAACCCTAACCCTAACCCTAACCTATACACTACGCCGTACCCTCACCCGTACCCTAACCCGTACCCTAAGCCGTACCCTAACCCTAACCCTAACCCGAACCCTAACCCTAACCCATACCCTACGCCGTAACCTAAACCGTACCCTAACCCGTATTCTAAGCCGTACCCTAATCATAACCAATACCCTACACAGTATCCTCAACCGTACCCTAACCCGTACCCTAAGCCGTACCCTAACCCTAACCCTAAACTATACCCTACGCCATAACCTCACCCGTACCCTAACCCGTACCCTAAGCCGTACCCTAACCCTAACCCTAACCCTAACCCCTACCCTACGCCGTACCCTCACCCGTACCCTATCCCATACCCTAAGCCGTACCCTAAACCTAACACTAACCCTAACCCTAACCCTAACCCTAAACTACCCTTGATTGCTTTTGCCTCTATTAGATTTCCTAAGCACTAGTGTTTTAAGGAACAGGTTAAAAAGAAAATACTAATGTGATTTTTTTATAATGTGTTTATTCTTTATCTTATCCTAGTGACTAAAATCTTCTCCATGGCTGTATCCCTAACAATATTCCTTTACGTGCTAAGTGGTATCTAGAGAGTGGGATAGGTTTAATAAATACCCTAATCCTAACGTGTACCCTAACCCTAACCCATATCCTAACCCTAACGCGTACCCTAACCCTAACCCAAAACCTAACCCTAACACGTACGCTAATCCTAACCCGTACCCTAAACCAAACCCTAACCCTAAAACTAACCCTAACCCTAACCCTAACCCTAACCCTTACCCTACACCGTACCCTCACCCGTACCCTAACCCGTACCCTAAGACGTACCCTAACCCTAACCCTAACCCATACACTACGCCGTACCCTCACACGTACCCTAACCCGTATCCTAAGCCGTACCCTAAGCCTAACCCTAACCCTAACCCTAACCCTAACCCATACCCTACGCCATACCCTAACCCGTACCCTAACCCGTATCCTAAGCCATATCCTAACCCTAACCAATACCCTACGCAGTACCCTCACCCGTACCCTCACCCGTACCCTAAGCCTTACCCTAACCCCAACCCTAACCCTAACTCTAACCCTAACCCCTACCCTACGCCGTACCCTCACCCGTACCCTATCCCATACGCTAAGCCGTACCCTAACCCTAACACTAACACTAACCCTAACCCTAACCCTAACCCATACCCTACGCCGTACCCTCACCCGTAACCTAACCCGTACCCTAAGCCGTACCCTAACCCTAACCCTGACCTATACACTACGCCGTACCCTCACCCGTACCCTAACCCGTACCCTAAGCCGTACCCTAACTCTAACCCTAACCCTAACCCTAACCCTTACCCATACCCTGCACCGTACCCTAACCCATACAATAACCTGTATCCTAAGCCTTAACCTAACCCTAACCAATGACCTACACAGTACCCTCACCCGTACCCTAAGCCATACCCTAACCCTAACACTAACACTAACCCTAACCCTAAACCCTACCCTATGCCGTACCCTCACCCGTACCCTAACCCGTACCCAAAGCCTTACCCTAACCCTAACCCTAACCCTCACCCATACCCAACGCCGTAACCTAACCCATATCCTAACCCGTATCCTAAGCCGTACCCTAACCCTAACCAATAACCTACGCAGTACCCTCACCAGTACCCTCACCCGTATCCTAAGCCCTACCCTAACCCTAACCCTAACCCTAACCCATACGCAACGCCGCACCCTCACCCGTACCCTAACCCGTATCCTAAGCCGTACCCTAACCCTAACCCTAACCCTAACCGCTACCCTACGCCGTACCCTATCCCATACCCTAAGCGGTACCCTAAACCTAACTCTAACCCTAAACCTAACCCTAACCCCTACCCTACGCCGTACCCTCACCCGTAACCTATCCCATACCCTAAGCCGTACCCTAACCCTAACACTAACCCTAACCCTAAACCTAACCCCTACCCAACGCCGTACCCTCACCCGTACCCTATCCCATACCCTAAGCCGTACCCTAACCCTAACCCTAACCCTAACCTATACACTACGCCGTACCCTCACCCGTACCCTAACCCGTACTCTAAACCGTACCCTAACCCTAACCCTAACCCTAACCCTAACCCATACCCTACACCGTACCCTAAACCGTACCCTAACCCGTATTCTAAGCCGTACCCTAACCATAACCAATACCCTACACAGTACCCTCACCCGTACCCTCACCCGTACCCTAAGCCATACCCTAACCCTAACCCTAACCCTAACCTATACACTACGCCATACCCTCACCCGTACCCTAACCCGTACCCTAAGCCGTACCCTAACCCTAACCCTAACCCTAAACTATACCCTACGCCGTAACCTCACCCGTACCCTAACCCGTACCCTAAGCCGTACCCTAACCCTAACCCTAACCCTAACCCTAACCCTAACCCTAACCCATAGCGTACGCCATACCCTAACACGTACCCTAACCCGTATCCTAAGCCGTACCCTAACCCTAACCAATACCCTACGCAGTATCCTCACCCATACCCTCACCCGTACCCTAAGGCGTACCCTAACCCTAACCCTAACCCTAAACCTAACCCTAACCCCTACCCTATGCCATACCCTCACCTGTACCCTATCCCATAACCTAAGCCGTACCATAACCCTAACACTAACCATAACCCTAACCCATAACCTACGCCGTACCCTCACCCGTACCCTAACCCGTATCCTAAGCCGTACCCTAACCCTAACCCTAACCCTAACCCTAACCCATAACCTACGCCGTACCCTCACCCGTACCCTAACACGTACCCTAAGACGTACCATAACCCTAACCCTAACACTAACCCTAACCCTAACCCACACTCTACGCCGTACCCTAACCCGTACCCTAACACGTATCCTAAGCCGTACCCTAACCCTAACCAATACCCTACGCAGTACCCTCACCCGTACCCTCACCCGTACCCAAAGCCATACCCTAACCATAACCCTAACCCTAACCCTAACCCCTACCCTACGCCGTAACCTCACCCGTACCCTATCCCATACCCTAAGCCGTACCCTAACCCTAACACTAACCCTAACCCTAACCGTAACCCTAAACTACCCTTGATTGCTTTTGCCTCTATTAGATTTCCTAAGCACTAGTGTTTTAAGGAACAGGTTAAAAAGAAAATCCTAATGTGATTTTTTTATAATGTGTTTATTCTTTATCTTATCCTAGTGACTAAAATCTTCTCCATGGCTGGATCCCTAATAATATTCCTTTACGTGCTAAGTGGTATCTAGAGAGTGGGATAGGTTTAATAAATACCCTAATCCTAACGTGTACCCTAACCCTAACCCATACCCTAACCCTAACGCGTACCCTAACCCTAACCCAAAACCTAACCCTAACACGTACGCTAATCCGAACCCGTACCCTAAACCAATCCCTAACCCTAAAACTAACCCTAACCCTAACACTAACCCTAACCCTTACCCTACGCCGTACCCTCACCCGTACCCTAACCCGTAACCTAAGACGTACCCTAACCCTAACCGTAACCCATACGCTACGCCGTACCCTCACCCGTACCCTAACCGGTATCCTAAGCCGTACCCTAACCCTAACCCTAACCCTAACCCTAACCCTAACCCATACCCTACGCCATACCCTAACCCGTATCCTAACCCGTATCCTAAGCCATATCCTAACCCTAACCAATACCCTACGCAGTACCCTCACCCGTACCCTCACCCGTACCCTAAGCCGTACCCTAACCCCAACCCTAACCCTAACTCTAACCCTAACCCCTACCCTACGCCGTACCCTCACCCGTACCCTATCCCATACGCTAAGCCGTACCCTAACCCTAACACTAACACTAACCCTAACCCTAACCCTAACCCATACCCTAAGCCGTACCCTAACCCTAACCCTAACCTATACACTACGCCATACCCTCACCCGTACCCTAACCCGTACCCTAAGCCGTACCCTAACTCTAACCCTAACCCTAACCCTAACCCTTACCCATACCCTGCGCCGTACCCTAACCCATACAATAACCTGTATCCTAAGCCTTAACCTAACCCTAACCAATGACCTACACAGTACCCTCACCCGTACCCTAAGCCATACCCTAACCCTAACCCTAACACTAACCCTAACCCTAAACCCTACCCTATGCCGTACCCTCACCCATACCCTATCCCATGCCCTAAGCCGTACCCTAACCCTAACACTAACCCTAACCCTAACCCTAACCCTAAACTACCCTTGCCTGCTTTTGCCTCCATTAGATTTCCTAAGCAGTAGTGTTTTAAGGAACAGGTTAAAAAGAAAATCCTAATGTGATTTTTTTATAATGTGATTATTCTTTATCTTATCCTAGTGACGAAAATATTCTCCATGGCTGGACCCTAAATAATATTCCTTTACGTGCTAAGTGGTATCTAGAGAGTGGGATAGGTTTAATAAATAACCTAATCCTAACGCGTACCCTAACCCTAACCCATACCCTAACCCTAACGCGTACCCTAACCCTAACCCAAACCCTAACCCTAACACGTACGCTAATCCTAACCCGTACCCTAAACCAATCCCTAACCCTTAAACTAACCCTAACCCTAACCCTAACCCTAACCCATACGCTAAGCCGTACCCTCACCCATACCCTAACCCGTATCCTAAGCCGTACCCTAACCCTAAACCTAACCCTAACCTCTACCCTACGCCGTACCCTCACCCGTACCCTAACCCGTACGCAAAGCCTTACCCTAACCCTAACCCTAACCCTCACCCATACCCAACGCCGTAACCTAACCCATATCCTAACCCGTATCCTTAGCCGCACCCTAACCCTAACCAATAACCTACGCAGTACCCTCACCAGTAACCTCACCCGTATCCTAAGCCCTACCCTAACCCTAACCCTAACCCTAACCGCTACCCTATGCCGTACCCTATCCCATACCCTAAGCGGTACCCTAAACCTAACACTAACCCTAAACCTAACCCTAACCCCTACCCTACGCCATACCCTAAACCGTACCCTAACCCGTATTCTAAGCCGTACCCTAACCATAACCAATACCCTACACAGTACCCTCACCCGTACCCTCACCCGTACCCTAAGCCATACCCTAACCCTAACCCTAACCCTAACCTATACACTACGCCATACCCTCACCCGTACCCTAACCCGTACCCTAAGCCGTACCCTAACCCTAACCCTAACCCTAAACTATACCCTACGCCGTAACCTCACCCGTACCCTAACGCGTACCCTAAGCCGTACCCTAACCCTAACCCTAACCCTAACCCTAACCCTAACCCTAAAACATATCGTACGCCCTACCCTAACACGTACCCTAACCCGTATCCTAAGCCGTACCCTAACCCTAACCAATACCCTACGCAGTATCCTCACCCATACCCTCACTCGTACCCTAAGGCGTACCCTAACCCTAACCCTAAACCTAACCCTAACCCCTACCCTATGCCATACCCTCACCTGTACCCTATCCCATAACCTAAGCCGTACCATAACCCTAACACTAACCCTAACCCTAATCCATAACCTACGCCGTACCCTCACCCATAACCTAACCCGTATCCTAAGCCGTACCCTAACCCTAACCCTAACCCTAACCCATAACCTACGCCGTACCCTCACCCGTACCCTAACACGTACCCTAAGACGTACCGTAACCCTAACCCTAACACTAACCCTAACCCTAACCCACACTCTACGCCGTACCCTAACCCGTACCCTAACACGTATCCTAAGCCGAACCCTAACCCTAACCAATACCCTATGCAGTACCCTCACCCGTACCCTCACCCGTACCCTAAGCCATACCCTAACCATAACCCTAACCCTAACCCTAACCCCTACCCTACGCCGTACCCTCACCCGTACCCTATCCCATACCCTAAGCCGTACCCTAACCCTAACACTAACCCTAACCCTAACCCTAACCCTAAACTACCCTTGATTGCTTTTGCCTCTATTAGATTTCCTAAGCACTAGTGTTTTAAGGAACAGGTTAAAAAGAAAATCCTAATGTGATTTTTTTATAATGTGTTTATTCTTTATCTTATCCTAGTGACTAAAATCTTCTCCATGGCTGGATCCCTAATAATATTCCTTTACGTGCTAAGTGGTATCTAGAGAGTGGGATAGGTTTAATAAATACCCTAATCCTAACGTGTACCATAACCCTAACGCGTACCCTAACCCTATCCCAAAACCTAACCCTAACACGTACGCTAATCCTAACCCGTACCCTAAACCAATCCCTAACCCTAAAACTAACCCTAACCCTAAACCTAACCCTAACCCTTACCCTACCCCGTACCCTCACCCGTACCCTAACCCGTAGCCTAAGACGTACCCTAAACCTAACCCTAACCCATACGCTACGCCGTACCCTCACCCGTACCCTAACCCGTATCCTAAGCCGTACCCTAACCCTAACCCTAACCCTAACCCTAACCCATACCCTAAGCCATACCCTAACCCGTACCCTAACCCGTATCCTAAGCCATATCCTAACCCTAACCAATACCCTACGCAGTACCCTCACCCGTACCCTCACCCGTACCCTAAGCCGTACCCTAACCCCAACCCTAACCCTAACTCTAACCCTAACCCCTACCCTACGCCGTACCCTCACCCGTACCCTATCCCATACGCTAAGCCGTACCCTAACGCTAACTCTAACACTAACCCTAACCCTAACCCTAACCCATACCCTACGCCGTACCCTCACCCGTAACCTAACCCGTACCCTAAGCCGTACCCTAATCCTAACCCTAACCTATACACTACGCCGTACCCTCACCCGTACCCTAACCCGTACCCTAAGCCGTACCCTAACTCTAACCCTAACCCTAACCCTAACCCTTAGCCATACCCTGCGCCGTACCCTAACCCATACAATAAACTATATCCTAAGCCTTAACCTAACCCTAACCAATGACCTACACAGTACCCTCACCCGTACCCTAAGCCATACCCTAACCCTAACCCTAACACTAACCCTAACCCTAAACCCTACCCTATGCCGTACCCTCACCCATACCCTATCCCATACCCTAAGCCGTACCCTAACCCTAACACTAACCCTAACCCTAACCCTAAACTACCCTTGACTGCTTTTGCCTCCATTAGATTTCCTAAGCAGTAGTGTTTTAAGGAACAGGTTAAAAAGAAAATCCTAATGTGATTTTTTTATAATGTGTTTATTCTTTATCTTATCCTAGTGACGAAAATATTCTCAATGGCTGTACCCTAAATAATATTCCTTTACGTGCTAAGTAGTATCTACAGAGTGGGATAGGTTTAATAAATACCCTAATCCTAACGCGTACCCTAACCCTAACCCATACCCTAACCCTAACGCGTACCCTAACCCTAACCCAAACCCTAACCCTAACACGTACGCTAATCCTAACCCATACCCTAAACCAATCCCTAACCCTAAAACTAACCCTAACCCTAACCCTAACCCATACGCTACGCCGTACCCTCACCCATACCCTAACCTGTATCCTAAGCCGTACCCTAACCCTAAACCTAACCCTAACCTCTACCCTATGCCGTACCCTCACCCGTACCCTAACCCGTACCCAAAGCCTTACCCTAACCCTAACCCTAACCCTCACCCATATCCAACGCCGTAACCTAACCCATATCCTAACCCGTATCCTAAGCCGTACCCTAACCCTAACCAATAACCTACGCAGTACCCTCACCAGTAACCTCACCCGTATCCTAAGCCCTACCCTAACCCTAACCCTAAACCTAACCCTAAACTACCCTTGACTGCTTTTGCCTCCATTAGATTTCCTAAACACTAGTGTTTTAAGGAACAGGTTAAAAAGAAAACCTTATGTGATTTTTTTATAATGTGTTTATTCTTTATCTTATCCTAGTGACGAAAATCTTCTCCATGGCTGAACCCCAAATAATATTCCTTTATGTGCTAAGTGGTATCTAGAGAGTGGGATAGGTTTAATAAATACCCTAATCCTAACGTGTACCCTTAACCTAACCCATACCCTAACCCTAACGCGTACCCTAACCCTAACCAAAACCCTAACCCGAACAAGTATGCTAATCCTAACCCCTACCCTAAACCAATCCCTAACCCTAAAACTAACCCTAACCCTAACCCTAACCCTAACCCATAACCTACGCCGTACCCTCACCCGTACCCTAACCCGTATCCTAAGCCGTACCCTAACCCTAACCCTAACCCTAACCCTAACCGCTACCCTACGCCGTACCCTATCCCATACCCTAAGCGGTACCCTAAACCTAACACTAACCCTAAACCTAACCCTAACCCCTACCCTACGCCGTACCCTCACCCGTAACCTATCCCATAACCTAAGCCGTACCCTAACCCTAACACTAACCCTAACCCTAAACCTAACCCCTACCCTACGTCGTACCCTCACCCGTACCCTATCCCATACCCTAAGCCGTACCCTAACCCTAACCCTAACCCTAACCTATACACTACGCCATACCCTCACCCGTACCCTAACCCGTACCCTAAGCCGTACCCTAACCCTAACCTATACACTACGCCGTACCCTCACCCGTACCCTAACCCGTACCCTAAGCCGTACCCTAACCCTAACCCTAACCCTAACCCTAACCCTAACACATACCCTACGCTGTACCCTAACCCGTACCCTAACCCGTATTCTAAGCCGTACCCTAACCATAACCAATACCCTACACAGTACCCTCACCCGTACCCTCACCCATACCCTAAGCCATACCCTAACCCTAACCCTAACCCTAACCTATACACTACACCATACCCTCACCCGTACCCTAACCCGTACCCTAAGCCGTACCCTAACCCTAACCCTAACCCTAAACCATACGCTACGCCGTACCCTCACCCATACCCTAACCCGTATCCTAAGCCGTACCCTAACCCTAACCCTAACCCTAAACTATACCCTACGCCGTAACCTCACCCGTACCCTAACCCGAACCCTAAGCCGTACCCTAACCCTAACCGTAACCCTAACCCTAACCCTAACCCTAACCCATACTGTACGCCATACCCTAACACGTACCCTAACCCATATCCTAAGCCGTACCCTAACCCTAACCAATACCCTACGCAGTATCCTCACCCATAACCTCACCCGTACCCTAAGCCGTACCCTAAACCTAACCCTAACCCTAACCCTAACCCTAACCCCTACCCTATGCCATACCCTCACCTGTACCCTATCCCATAACCTAAGCCGTACCATAACCCTAACACTAACCCTAACCCTAACCCATAACCTACGCCGTACCCTCACCCGTACCCTAACCCGTATCCTAAGCCGTACCCTAACCCTAACCCTAACCCTAACCCTAACCCATAACCTACGCCGTACCCTCACCCGTACCCTAACACGTACCCTAAGACGTACCGTAACCCTAACCCTAACACTAACCCTAACCCTAACCCACACTCTACGCCGTACCCTAACCCGTACCCTAACACGTATCCTAAGTCGTACCCTAACCCTAACCAATACCCTACGCAGTACCCTCACCCGTACCCTCACCCGTACCCTAAGCCATACCCTAACCCTAACCCTAACCCTAACCCTAAACCCTACCCTACGCCGTACCCTC